>NC_067122.1:30228538-30528538 GCF_021347895.1 Acanthochromis polyacanthus | reverse complement strand
TGAAAATAAAGTGTGGTTAATAATGCCCCAAGCTTTTATAACATGCGTGAAAGCTAACATTAGTACTTCAGTTGCAAATTATCTTTTCTACATGCTTGGATTTGCATCTTACAGTTTAATATTGTATCAAAGTCAAGAACACTACCCTAAAAAATTAAGAAAAATGGCAATGTCCGTGCATAAGCAATGAAATGGATCCAAAAAGGTAGCATGCGCACTCAATTGTTCTAAGGATATTTTTGAAAGCACAGTTCGCTAGATAGCCCTATAAGGTGCAGTCAATTCCAGCCATTTTCAGTACAAAAAATCGCTAATATTTTATTTGTAAATAAAAATATGACGAGAAATACAGGGAAAATTGGACGCGCATCGCGAGGTGCATTTCCTCGAAAACGACCTAGTCGTGGATTATATACCGACTTCAAGACATGTTTTGGACAAAATATTTTACTGGCTTTTTTCGTCTGGATGTCCAAGGTTGGATTATGGCCGTTTTTTGTGGAATATTTTTATCTGTGTGTAATAATGAACCCGCAAATGGGAATCGCGCTGTGTACGTTAAAGCCGTGTATAGAGAACGGATGGATGGATATTCATTGTTTGTCGGACAAATGTGTTTATATTACCCGCTGTGGTAATCACATCTGAAAGTGGTTAATACCGGCAGATTCATGAGAATCTAAGCTTTCCATCGGTGTATAGTGTTTGTATAATCGCGTTTGCAGCTTCAGACATTTAAGGAAATGCTTATGCAGATCTCAAAGTGTTCAGCGGGTGGAACACTGAAGCGCAACGGGTTAATAGGTTTACATAAAGTGGCCACACTACCTGACCAGGGAGAAAGAATAACTTAACCATCACTACCACCAGATTTCTATGGAGACAAGTGACAAAATAGCTTGAGTGACTATAAAAGAGTTACAATAAGATATTCTGACATCAGGAAATAATCAGTAACTGATATTTAGTTGGTACAGTAAGATACAACTTCATACCAAAGGGCTTCTTCAGGTACTCAAAGATGGGAACCTCTATTGACCCACAGCAAACACATAAAAATCAGCTCAAAATTTCTTAAAACCATTTACATAATTCATAGCTGTTATGTAATCACATTTTCCAAAGCATTGAAAGAAAATAAGAACTTCTGTAGGCCTGTGATTTATCAGTATATATGGCTGGAGATGGAAGATGACAATACACCCTATCTACAGTAAGGCATGTCGGTGGCCGAATGCTGTTCTTGGCCTGATTGGCTTCATCAGGTACTGCAAAACTATAAGTAGAAAACAAGATGAATTTGATCAAATAGTATCAGGAAATCTCAGAAGCTAATTTCATGCTGACATTGAATAAGATGATGCTTGGGGACGACATTTGGCTTTCCAGCAACAAGACCATGCTTATCACATTGTCTACTAAGGCTGGGTTTCCCAAGACATCCTAGAATATTCTAGAGTGGTATTGGTAGTTGAAGGATTTAAATCCCACAGGAAATCTTTATTGGAATTTGGTGAAGACAGTTGCAGCAGACATACTCAAGAATTATGTTGAACTAGGACACTTTCCCATGAGGAAGGAACTCAGATTCTTTGTTTGGATTACCAGAAGGTATTGTTTGGTTAAATATCTTATTTGCACAAGGTTATAACAGTCATAAAATGCTCCAGCAAGTTTTAAAGACACTTATCATTAGGGGGTTGAATAATTTTGAAACTGCACTAGTTATTAAAATTAACATTTTGTGTGGAATTTAGAGAAAACCCTTGTATTATTGGTTACATTCAGCTGTTTAAAATCCACTTGTATGTTAAATTTATTCCAAACAACTTAAATGCTGTAGATAGTACTTAAAACCCAAATTGGCACGGGGGTTGAATAATTTTGGTTGCAACTGTAAAATATGCTTCTCAAATACATTGAAGTCAAATTCAAATATATTTATAAAGCACATAAAAACAAAAGCAGTTGAAGTACTGCACAATTAAAATAGCAGGCCACAAAACACAACAAAACACAATGACGAAAAGACAAATCTGAATAAAACACAAAAAAGTATTAAGAATAACGGACACACCACAATAGGAGATTAAACTCTACCAATAAATAGAGGTAGGTTTAAGGCAGCAAATTAAAAGTGTGTGGAGTCCGAGCAGCTCTGACATGGAAAGCTACACTATTGAAGAAATCAGTGTGCTACCTGGTGTAAGGAGATTTAAAAATTCTGCTAAATATGGTGGCGCTTACTCATTTAAAACAAACAATATAATCTTAAAAATAATTCTAAAACTGACAGGAAGCCAGTGGAGAGAGGACAGTAATGTGGTATGTAATCATGCTATGTAATCACCGGAGTTTGTTTGTCTGTTTGTGTGTGTGTGTGTGTGTGTGTGTGTGTGTGTGTGTGTGTGTCTGTGTGTGTCTGTGTGTGTCTGTTTGTTTGTTAACAGCATAACTCAAAAAGTTATGGAGGTGATCCGGTGATCCGAAAGTGCAGTCAGAGTAATCCAAAAGGTCAGGTCTACCAAATACACTCACTGGCTGCTTTATTAGGTACACCTTGCTGCTAAAAGGTTCAGAACTGCCTTATTTCTTCATGGAATACTTTCAACAAGGTGTTGGAAACATTCCTCAGAGAATTTGGTCCATATTGGCATAATCTTCCAAAATTCTGACGCTCGGTTTGAACTTCAGCAAGTTGGCTTGACCACGTCTACGTGCCTAAATGCATTGAGTTGCAGCCATGTGATTGGTTGATTAGCTATTTGTGATAACAAGCAGCTGAACAGGTGTACCTAATGAAGTCGCGAGTGAGCATATTGGTCTTTTTCATTAAGCTATTCCTCAAGGGCTGCCATCAATCTTTATTTTTTCATTTTTTGTGTCAAATAGACTTAAGGGATGTTGTGTCTCGTGTGGATGGTGTGGATGGACCAAATGGCAGCATCCACACGTACAAGATTATGTGCAATATTCACCTTGATAAACTGAGAATCTCTTACAGTACCTAAAAGAAAATACTAAAAAATACAAGAGTTTTCTTTTTTTAATTGCTTTTCAACACTGAATCATTATCAATTTAAAATGACACGAATTTAAAAAAAAAATTCATGTCAAGACAAACTGAATTTTCTAAAGCAATGCGCCTTAATTAAAAATGAACATGTAAAATGTTACTGCATAAGTATTTACCCCTTTTAAGTGAATCACCTAATTCAAAACAGATCTACAATTACTAAAATGTAGATCATGTAAATACAGTCAGTGTGTCTCAAGTTATTGCAGTATAAAGTATCTGTATCTGGCAGGTCCAGTCACTGGGGAATGAGTACTCTTGGCTAACACTGCATCATCAATCACTCCATGAAAAAGGTTTCTGCAGATCAAAAGTCAGTGGACCGATACCAGCAAGTTTTAACAAATTTCAAGAAGAATCATTGAATATCCCATGGAATCAAATTTATCTCCTTTAAATCATCAAAAATATTTTGGCCATGTAAAAAGTAGATATAATAATCATGTAGTTGCTAAAGCTATTGCTCTTTATCAGTAAAATGCATTGCTAGGCATTACAGCGCATAACTTTCAGTTTACAAATTGAGAGGTTTTGCTGGTCTGAAAAGCCACTCTACCTCAACCAAAAAGCTGTTGACACAGCTGTGTCAACCTCTACACGGAGAAAGTAGAAAGCAGAGCACTTAGCTCTTTTAAGGGAACACCTCCAAACCTCTGCTTCTGATATGTGGATGACGCTTGGGTCAAAATCAAAGGCCAGGAACAAAAGGCCTCCAAGAAATGCATTTACTTGGTGGACATTAACGTCAAGTTCACATGGGAGGCTGTCAGGGAAAACAAACAGCCTTTTCTTGAACTGTGCTATGCACGTTGAGTAGGACAGAAATGTCAAAATTCAAGATTACAGAGAACATACATGTTGACCAATATCCGCGGTTTAATTCCCATCATAAGCTGGGGGTTATCAGCAGAAAGCCTTACAGCACTGAGTTGTGAATGTCCTGAACAGTGCAGAGGGAAGGAGGAGAACACACACATACTGAGAAAGCACTGAAAGACTGTGGGTATTCCAACTGAACCTTCATGAAAGCAACAAAGACACTGAAGAGGCTGTTTGTTTGCCACGTTGTGAGACCACAGGTTGTACAGGTTTTACCAGAAAGGGCAGAGCAGGCTGCTCTTACTCAGGAGATTAACATCCTTCAACGTATACTACCAGTCAAAAGTATTACATAACCTCAATTTTTCTAGTTTTTTATTGAAATTTGAGTAGTTTAAGTCCAATGAATATTTTTTTTAAAGTCAAAATATTTTTTTATTGAAGTTTTTACCAAACAAATTATTTGCACTGCACAGGAATAGTAAAAAAAATAGTACATTTAAAAAAAAAAAACAACTTCATTTGTGCAGATTACAAGGGAAGATCACAAACAAACAAGAAAGAGAAGGGAAAAAAAAAGAAAACAATCCCCCACCCTCCCCCCACCACTGCCAGTGACCCTAGCAAATGAGCACAGATTTGTATACTTGAGTAAATGAGTTGAGAACTGCAGTCCATACTAAGGAAATAAAAGGTAAGTAAGTAAACAATTATAGTGGTTGCGACAAATGGAATGAAACATGTTTAGAAATGGGCCCCACATGTCATTAAAGCTTCTTGTTGAGAATGTAAGTATGCATCTGATTTTTTCCAGTTTAAGGCAGGACATCACATCCGCCATCCACTGTGAATGAGTGGGTGGGCAGGGGTCCCTCCACTTCAGCAGAATTGCCCGCCGAGCAAGAAGCAGAGCAAAGGACAGCGAGTGTCGTCTGTGAGTGGATAGGTGGAGACCTGAGTCGATAAAGCCAAATAAAGCAGCCAAGGAATCAGCCTCCAGATTGATGCTAAAAATCTCAGAAAGAAACCCTTTAAGCTTCAGTGTACCGCCGGCGGTACACCTACTAATTTGCATAGGAATTTCAAGAATGTCCGACGGCCGCAAACGCGCTTATATAAACACTATACACCGATGGAAAGCTTAGATTCTCATGAATCTGCCGGTATAAACCACTTTCAGATGCGATTACCACAGCGGGTGAGAAAAACACATTTGTCCGACAAAAACAAATATTCATCCATCCGTTCTCTATACACGGCTTCAACGCACACAGCGCGACTCACATTTCCGGGTTCATTATTATATACAAAAAAAAAGATTCCACAAAAAACGGTCATAATCCAACCTTTTACATCCAGATGACACAAGCCAGGAAACTATTTTGTCCAAAACATGTCCTGAAGTCGGTATAAAATCCCCGAATCGGTCCTTTTCAAGAAAATGCACCTCGCGATGCCCGTCCAATATTCCCCGTATTTTTCGTAATTTTTTTTATTTAAAAATAGAATATTAGCGATTTTTTGTACTGAAAACGGCTGGAATTGACTGAAGCTTAAAGGGTTAAATACTCCTGTCCAGTATTTACTAATGAAGGGACAGAGCCAGAACATGTGTATGAGGGATGCCTAGTATGGTGGCATTTGCCACAAAGAGGGTTAACGTCCGGATAAACATGCAGCAGCTTTAGAGAGGTGGGTTCTATAAATGACCTTGGTAACACTTTAGAATAAGTGCACACTATACAGCATTAGTAAATCATTAATAAAGTATTTGTAAATGATCAACTCACTATTAATTAAACAGTTACAAAGCATTCTTTGACATGAGTTAAGCATTTATAAGTACATAAGTAGATGCCTTACTAAATATCTATAGGCACATATCTAGTCTCTTTATAAACATTAGTTAAGGGTTTTTTAATCCTTAATAAATTATTTAAAATGCATTCATAATTGATGATAAACTATTTATAAGCGCAGAATAGCATATGTTGTTCATTACTTATAACACTTTTGCAAATCATATTGAGCCGAAAGTAAGTTTTAATAAATCATTAGTTCATAGTTAAATTATGATTTGTGAAGGATTTACAACGGACTTAACACTCCATTTGTGGTTAACAGCATGTGTAACCTGTTCAAACACAATAAGCATTAACTAAGCCTTAATTAAGCATATGTCAATGCTTAATTTGATGTTTACAAACACATTATTAATTACCTTATAGTTATAATTGTATGAACCCCTTAGAAAGTGAAACTTTTCCCTTTGCCTAATTTATTCTTCATAAATCATTTAAAACTCATTCATAATTGATTGTAAACGATTAATAAGCACAAAACAAGATATGTTGCCCATTATAAGAACAATTTCAAATAATATTGTGCCTAAAATAAGTTTTAAAAAATCATTAGTTAATAGTTAAATTATGATTTGTTAAGGATTTACAACTGACTTATAAACACTTCATTCATGTTAACAGCATGTGTAACCTGCTCAAACACAATACGCATTTACTAAGCTTTAATTAAGCAAATGTAAATACTTTTAAATACATTTTGTAAACACTTTATTAATTGCTACTTTGTAGTTCGTAATTGAATAAACCCCTTACAAAGTATTTGTCCATGGTTAGTTATCTCAAATATAAGGTGTTTGGACAATCAACTAAGCCTTCACTAAGCATTAATTCAACATTTCTTAATACTTATAAGATGGCTATATTTTCACTAGAACTCATTTGTAGATGCATATGATATATTTAGATAACAGTTGACCAACTCACTTTTTAAAAGGCAATTTATAACTACTTATTAACCCATTAAAAAATTAAAATAATTAGTTATAAAGCCTGCATTAGCGGTTAGTAAAGTATTTCAAGAGAGCTTATCTAAAGTGATGGTGAAATTTCCATTGTAACTCATTTGCAGACGGATATCATATTGTCATTAACCATAACAAACAGTAAAATATTTATTTTTAATATCATACTCTATAAATGCCTAACAACCTTAAAATAGTAGTTTTAAAGCATCTACTAATCATTTGTAAAGTATTTCAAGTGAGCTTTTCTAAAGTGATAGCATATTATACATTCTAACTTATTTATTAATGTAAATGATCCACAATTACATGCATGGGAATGGAATTCAAGGGAAAATGTAGGAACGCACACACACAACAGAGGTAGAAACAAATACTTGTTAATATGAAAAATTGATTATTAGTTAAAATACATACAAAATAAAATATTTGACAAAACTGGTAACCAACTAGCCATGTGTTTTGGTGTATATGCAAAACAAATAAAAACTCAGGTTTGCTCAACAAACTTAACCATGAGCACAGTAAGAAAGTATTCATTAAATCTGTAAGCGATCATCACCACCATCACACTGCCTCTCATCTGTTCAGTCTTCGTCAGTTACACTAATGGCCTCTGGAAAATGAGGCAAACTCATAAGGACAATGGGGAGTGTTCGTTCTGCCATTCCAACTTGGTTTTAGACATTTGCAACTCCTGCTCTAGTTTTCTTCTTCCAAGGTCAGCAGTAGGAGCAACAACAGCTACACCTGCAAATAAAGAGCAATTTGGAGAAAAAGAATATTAACCCCAAGTATAAATATAAATTGCAATATTAATCACGTGTAAAGTGCATTTGTAATTAGAACAATAAAATGCGCACTGCTGTCAAACTAGAAACTGGCTGATTAGATTTAAGGGTGTTTGTAAATAACTTTAAACAGGCTCAATACTGCATGTATCGAACGTATATTTTACACTGATATCAATATGATCTTTTCAAGATCTTACAAGATACCAACATGTTATTAATACATAAGAACCATATTTTTCTTGTATACAGATGAGAAACCACTTTAATAGCTCATTAGAATCAGACATCCAGATGCCTCCGAGGCTTTGGTGTTTATTAATCGATCGAAACTAGATTAAACATCTATGAAATATAAAATAATAAAAATAAACAACAACAAAAAAAAAGAAAAACTGTAAAACCTTAACCTTTACGCAAACACTAGAAACATGTATTTTTTTGGCACACGGGACGTGATTAATATTGTCCACCAAAACAAATGCATATAAATTATTCTATCAATTTAAAATACTTGCAAAACTAAACCGAGGGTCTAGGTACTATAACCAACTACCCCTCACACAAGCAAGATGTCAGATAACTTAAAGGCATTAGAGGAGATTTAATTTCCCACGACTTTGAACATAGCATGCGCATGCGCACATACAACCTCTCCCTCACCCCCCTCTAACCTCCCCCCTCTTAACATTTACGAAGAAACGCCCCCCTCCAGAAACTTGCGTAGCACTCGTGAAGTTGTCTTTTACGGCTGGGTCCCCCTGGATCTTTATTGGCCATTATGTCAAAAAAGATGAGCAAAACAAGTCGCCAGCTAACTACGAAGCTATACCAAAGGAACACATACAGAAAACACGTAAGTCCAAGGCTTACATAATCTACGTAACTAGGCCTGAGCCGGAAGATTTTTGATTGACAGGAAAGGGAGCAAACCAAACGCCTCGGTCCGAGCGCATTGATTGGCTGATGTTTTTCAGGTCCTGCCATGTCCACAGTTTTTTTTAAATTTATTTTATTCTTTTAGAGACCATACATACAAGTCCACTAAATGTCAGTATATTCATTTTATGTGAATCAGACAAATTAAACAAAAAAAACCCATCCTCCATAATGCCTTTAAGCTAATAGTACTCCGAGCTAATGCTAGCCTTCCGAGCTAACATAGACGCTCTGTGAGTTAGGCTATCTCTATCACCATATAGAAGAACATAAAGGGAAATGATTCGACTCACCACTGCTACCGCTGGCGCCCATCGCCTCCGGATCCTTCGGTGGGTTGCCTGTCTTTCTCTGCCGGGTGTGCATTGTAGAAGCGCTAACTGGTCTGGCGCGTGGTCGAGCTAACGTGATGCTACCACGGGCTAATGCGGAAGTGCGTCGCAGCATCGCCGTCTCTCATTGGTTACGTTCACGTTGCACGCCTTACGTAACGTACGTACACATTTCCTGTTTTTATTCCGAGGCGGGAGCTGAAGCTCGGCGGGATTTGGCAGAATGCAAAGAACTTTTTCAAAGAAATGAACAATGACAGTATCAAAACTCAAACGATATGTAAATGAGGGATCAGGAAAAAGCGATTTGAAGTTTATTAAGTGTCTTCAGAAGCTAAAGCTGTTGGAAAGGAAGGTCAAGTATGCTACAAAAAGATGAAGCTGAGAAAAAAGAATAACTGTGGAGATCGTTATGTATGGTAAGTTTGATTAATTAATAATAATAATTACGATGATGATAAAGTAACATTCTTATATTTTGCTTCACTGATTCTGGGTTAAGCAAAGTCTGTTTTCATTTTTGTGTACACTGGCCGTTGTTGCTTGTAGTTTTTATGTCATACATACTTATAGCCATGTAATATTTTTACAGTTTTGCTTGCCTATTCCTAATAATATAGATTTTTTTAATGATTAAAGGTACATTAAAATATTATTAAACAAAAACATGTTCTGTCCACACATAAGCTTAATGTAAAACAGTTTCTTACAGTTTACAATTGATTTAAAATTTTAAATTTAAAATAATCTCTCTGAGATTAATAAAGTCATGGTTTGTCAAATGGTTTGAGCAGCTAGACAAAATGTAATCCTTGCAGTAATGTATGAACCAAGTGGTATTTTTTTTTTAAAGTAGTAAATATATGTTTAAAAGTTCACTGTTTTTGCTTTTTGTTCTTTGTATTAAGACCTGTCGACATGGTGGACAGACAAAACAACGGTCCATTAGATGGAAGTCCATTTTTAGTCACTCTAAAGTGTCTCTTCAGAAATGGATGCAGTTCATTTACAGGTAATTAACTGAGAATTTATGTTAAAAGGTGAATTCCAATTCCATAAAGAAGAATTGGAATCTTGTTATATATTTGTCATTGTATTACAAAACTAACATTTATGTTTTGTCCTTCAAAGGTTTTCCCAGGGCCTTTGATTGAGACAAATCGACATGATGGATGATACCATAGCTACCAGTTCAGCTACTCTAAGTAAAATGGCCAAGAAGATCAGGAGGGTTTGTGTATCTGCAATTCGAAAAATGAGACGGCGTACAGGCCAGCAGATTGGTGGAAGAATCTTCATCAACAATATGATTTTTTTTTTCAAAACAACAAAACAACTCTGTTAAAGTTCAAATTTGTTGGTGAAGAACTAACAAATGAATTGGAGCATTAGCCTAAATATGGCCAGCAGTTGGTTGTTTGTTCTGTCAAATATTTTATTTTGTATGTATTTTAACTAATAATCAATTTTTCATATTAACAAGTATTTGTTTCTACCTCTGTTGTGTGTGTGCGTTCTTACATTTTCCCTTGAATTCCATTCCCATGCATGTAATTGTGGATCATTTACATTAATAAATAAGTTAGAATGTATAATATGCTATCACTTTAGAAAAGCTCACTTGAAATACTTTACAAATGATTAGTAGATGCTTTAAAACTACTATTTTAAGGTTGTTAGGCATTTATAGAGTATGATATTAAAAATAAATATTTTACTGTTTGTTATGGTTAATGACAATATGATATCCGTCTGCAAATGAGTTACAATGGAAATTTCACCATCACTTTAGATAAGCTCTCTTGAAATACTTTACTAACCGCTAATGCAGGCTTTATAACTAATTATTTTAATTTTTTAATGGGTTAATAAGTAGTTATAAATTGCCTTTTAAAAAGTGAGTTGGTCAACTGTTATCTAAATATATCATATGCATCTACAAATGAGTTCTAGTGAAAATATAGCCATCTTATAAGTATTAAGAAATGTTGAATTAATGCTTAGTGAAGGCTTAGTTGATTGTCCAAACACCTTATATTTGAGATAACTAACCATGGACAAATACTTTGTAAGGGGTTTATTCAATTACGAACTACAAAGTAGCAATTAATAAAGTGTTTACAAAATGTATTTAAAAGTATTTACATTTGCTTAATTAAAGCTTAGTAAATGCGTATTGTGTTTGAGCAGGTTACACATGCTGTTAACATGAATGAAGTGTTTATAAGTCAGTTGTAAATCCTTAACAAATCATAATTTAACTATTAACTAATGATTTTTTAAAACTTATTTTAGGCACAATATTATTTGAAATTGTTCTTATAATGGGCAACATATCTTGTTTTGTGCTTATTAATCGTTTACAATCAATTATGAATGAGTTTTAAATGATTTATGAAGAATAAATTAGGCAAAGGGAAAAGTTTCACTTTCTAAGGGGTTCATACAATTATAACTATAAGGTAATTAATAATGTGTTTGTAAACATCAAATTAAGCATTGACATATGCTTAATTAAGGCTTAGTTAATGCTTATTGTGTTTGAACAGGTTACACATGCTGTTAACCACAAATGGAGTGTTAAGTCCGTTGTAAATCCTTCACAAATCATAATTTAACTATGAACTAATGATTTATTAAAACTTACTTTCGGCTCAATATGATTTGCAAAAGTGTTATAAGTAATGAACAACATATGCTATTCTGCGCTTATAAATAGTTTATCATCAATTATGAATGCATTTTAAATAATTTATTAAGGATTAAAAAAACCCTTAACTAATGTTTATAAAGAGACTAGATATGTGCCTATAGATATTTAGTAAGGCATCTACTTTACTTATAAATGCTTAACTAATGTCAAAGAATGCTTTGTAAATGTTTAATTAATAGTGAGTTGATCATTTACAAATACTTTATTAATGATTTACTAATGCTTTATAGTGTGCACTTATTCTAAAGTGTTACCACGACCTTAAATGGAATAAGGCAATGGTGAGCGCAGAGAGAGGTTGAGTTTACTAGTTTAAGAATTACGGACCATGTGTCAGATGAGAGAGAGAGATTTAGGTCTTCCTCCCATGCCACCTTCAGTTTATTGGTGGAAGTGAGCATTAAGTTCTGCATCCTATCATAAAAACTCGAAATAAGTCTTTTCTTAAAAGGGTTAGAGGATAGGACAGTATCAAGCAAGTTTTCTTGAGGCAGTCGAAGGAGGTTAGGAGATTGAGAGAGGCTGAACTGCTGAACTTGTAAGTATCTGAAAAAGATACTTACAAAAACGGAGGTCAAATTTCTCACTTAATTTGTCAAATGAAGTCAAATTGTTATCAATAAAAAAAATCTTTAAAACGAACCCTTTCGGTGCCAAACTTTAAAAACAGGGTCGAGAATAGAGGGCAAAAATAAGTGATTTGGGATTAGAGGGCTGAGGAGGGAGAAGTTCATCAGGTCGAAACATTTCCTAAACTGAACCCAGATCCTTATTGAATGTCTAACTACAGGATTTTTAATAAATTTAGTTGGTAGAGACTGTAGCTTGGAACCAAGAAGTGCAAGAGTCGAAGCGTTGTTATCTAAATGCGATTCTATGGTCACCCAGTCTGGAGGGTCTGGGGGGTCATGAAAAAAAGACCAGAAAGACAAGCATCTTATGTTTGCGGCCCAGTAATAAAAGCAAAAATTGGGGAGTGCCAGGCCACCATCGGTCTTATTCTTTTGAAGGTGGTCTTTGTTAAGTCTGGGGCGTTTACCGCGCCAGATGTAAGAGGAGATAAGAGAATCGAGTTGATTGAAAAAGGACTTCGGAATAAAGAGCGGGAGAGCCTGAAAAAGATATAAAAATTTGGGTAGAATCATCATTTTAATTGAATTAATGCGCCCCACAAAAGAGGTCGACAAGGGTGACCATTTTGTTAGTGTTTGTTTTACCTGGTCCAGCATTGCCCCCAAATTTTCTTTAAATAGCCCAGATAGCAAACTATGGGTGAATCAATGTTGAATCTATGTTGAGACCTAACGTCGAAATTATACAGAAAGCGCAAGGTTGATAAAATGTTGAGTCAATGTTTGCTTACATAGATTACATGTTTGCAAACATAGATTCAACATTAATTAAACATTGACCGGTCAAACATTTTAATTAAACCAAAATACAATGTAGATTCAATGGTATCTTTTAAACACAAACTTCAATGTTGACAAAATGTTGTTGAATCAACGTTGATCCAACCATCAGTCTTCAACCGTAACCACAATTCAACCTTCTTAACCCTAATTCAACATTGATTTAACATCTTTTGCTATCTGGGTAAAGTGTGATTTATGGTAGAAAAGCAAACGTTGACTCAACATTTTATCAACCTTGCGCTTTCTGTATAATTTCGACGTTAGGTCTCAACATAGATTCAACATTGATTCACCCATAGTTTGCTATCTGGGAGGTCTTTGAAATTACGAGTAATTGTGATCCCCATATATGAAAATTTATAGCTTCTGATTGTAAAAGGAAAACTGGTGAGTGTAGTTGTTTGTAATTTGCTATTAATTGGAAAAATCTCACTCTTGTTAAGATTTAATTTATATCCTGAAAGTTGACCAAATTGATGAAGCAGGGACAAGACCGGAGGCAGAGAAGTGGTTGGATTTGACACAAAAAGTAAAAGGTCATCAGCATAGATCGCAATCTTGTGTTCCCGTTTGGTCCTAATAATTCCTGAGAAGTGCTCACATTCACGTAAAGCAGTAGCGAGAGGTTCAATGGCTAAATCAAAAAGTAAGGGACTAAGTGGGCACCCCTGATGAGTGCCACGGTGCAAGCTGAACGACTTTGACAGCTGTGAGTTAGTACGGACAGAAGCTAAGGGATTAGAATATAGCAATTTGATCCAGTTAATGAATTTTGGTCCAAACCCAAATGAGTCCAGGACAGCAAAAAGGTATCTCCACTCTACGCGGTCGAACGCCTTCTCAGCGTCGAGAGAGACCACACATTCAGGGACTTCATCAGAGGCAAAGTACACCACATCCAAGAGCCTGTGGATGTTAGCTTGGAAAATCCAAACTGAATCTCCATGTAATCTCCTATCTCCATGTTAGGAGATACAGGAGAATCAGTTTGGCATTGGGCGAATTGAATCGCGTTTCCCTCCCGGGAAAGTTTGGTACGACCAATCATAGCATGGGAGGCGGGAGTTAATGCTGCGTCATCTTCAGCGCCTGGATTACCCATAAAACAATCTTTTTGTGGTCTCTTGGCGTTTTGGATGGCGTTAGTCGTTGCCTCTTTTCACTTGACGTTTCCGACGATGAGGAGGCAGTGGATGGCTCGTTACTTTCGGCTTCTTGCCATTGTTTGTACAGAGGAAAATCCCGTTCCAAACGTGTGAGTAAATTTAAGCAACTTTTACACATACGCACCGACTTGGTTTGGCTCCGATTTAAAGTTATTCCTAACACCACTAATCGTTCGGAAGGAGTCTTTTGTTGCGTAGCCTTTTCAAAAATAAGTGTTGTACTTGAGAGTACCCCATGTATTCGCAGATTTTTGTGACAAAAACAGCAGTAATCATTCATCGCGACGCTTTCTCGGCTGCATGCCATTGTTGTTTGGACTACATGGACTTCAAGGTCGATTTGTTTGTGCGTCACATCGGTGTTACGCTGATTGGTTCTTTCTCGTTCAAGCTGCATTCGTTAGCCCCTCCTTTTTGAAATCGTCTCCTATCATCACAATGCCAGACTGCCTTTATTTGTATTTATATTAATACATAAATAAAGTCAGTCTGGATTTTCCAGGCAATGCAGATGTCAAAATAGGCATGTCTGTTTTTTATAAACCCAGTTTGATCTGTAGATATTATCGAGGGAAGAGGGGTTTTGAGTCTATGTGCTAGGAGTTTAGCTAGTATTTTAGCATCTGTATTTAAAGAGAGATAGGCCTGTAGGAGGCACAATGAGATGGATCTTTCTCTTTTTTAGCTATTAAAGTGATACAGGCTTCAGAGAAGGAACTGGGAAGTAGGCCTAGCTTACAAGAGTCTGAAAAGACCAAGCACAAGTACGGGGATAAAAGTGGAGAGAATTTCTTAAAGAATTCTGTAGGAAGACTGTCAGGTCCAGGGGCCTCATTTATAAAGCTTGCGTACGCACAAAACAGGGCTAGAAACTTTCTACGCAAAGGTTGTGATTTATAAAAACAAACTTGGCGTGAGAATGTGCGTACCGGTTCACCAACCTTGATTCTTGATGCTTGCTTACGCACAAAACAGGGCGTAAATCACAAACTTTGCGTAGAAAGTGGTGTACGCTGTGTTCGTTGTGATTTCTAAAACAAACTTGGCGTGAGAATGTGCGCACCGGTGCGCCAACTTTGATGCATGCTTACGCACATTTTGGAGACAGAGGGAACGGCAGTGCCGGAGGGTGAAGTGGCGAATTGAAACCAGACTGATCTCAAACCTTTATTGTTATCACATATTAGACTTGTAGAGCCGGATAATCATAAACCCTCATTGTTGTAGATGTTCATATAGTGCGTCATTCGGCCGACGACTGTATTTGCAGAACTATGTTCATATATCAGCAGGGGCGGATTGAACGTTATTTCATTCGGTCGTTTGACCGAAGGGCCGGTCCACATCTGGGGCCTGTGCGGTGATCGTTATTAAATAATTTTGTTTATTGATCACCCGGCGCCCGTATGGCTCATCGGGGAAAGCAGAAGCCCCATTTGCAGGGGTGGTCTCCGACGCAGTGGCCCGGCTTCGATTCCTGCCCGCGGCACTTTTATGCATGTCTTCCCCCTACTCTTCTCCCCATTTCCTGTCACTCTTCACTGCAACTATCACAGTAAAAAGGCAAAAAAAAGTAAAGAATTTTGTTTATTTATCCATATACGGCCGAATGGGATGAGCGTCCAACCATTAATCAGCCCTGTACAGGCACGCAGGCACACATGCTTCACACCACAACCCCCGAGTGAAAATGAATTTGTCTATGTGAACCGAAAAAATGTACATTCAATCAGTTTACAAATTATTTGTACATCGGACATGATCATAACAAATTTAGTGGCAGGGTGGCCTGGGTCAACACATGATTCATTCATCCTGACGCACAGCAGTGAAAAGACTGCAGGCCGGCGCTGCGTGAAATGCCGTGGATCCCGCAGCTTATTTATTTACAGATACATTCATGAGTTACTTTGCATTGACCATTCATGGTAAAATGTGGGTGTGTTGTGGGCGGAATGTGAGGTGGATCCACCTGTGCAATCTTCCAGCTGGTGTCTGATTTATCAAGAAATTGCATGCAGCTGTGCTTACGCAAAGTTTTATAAATCAGGGGTGAAGGGCATACGCCCTTTTCGTATTATAGGCGTACGCAAACTTTAGTAGGAATCCTACGCAGTGTTTTATAAATGAGGCCCCAGGGCATTTACCAGACTTCATTGACGAAATAGCCAAGCTAATTTCACACTCAGAGATGGGCTCCTCCAAATTTTGCATGGCATTAGGTGAAAGTTTGGGGATGTTAAGATTGTTTAAAAAGTCTGAAATTTCTTTGTCATCAGCTTGGGACTCTGAAGAGTAAAGTTGGTGATAGAAGTCCCTAAAAGCTTTATTGATTTCCAAGTGATCAGAGGTCAGGGTTTATACACCAATCTTGAAGTTAAATTTACTACCATTTAATACCTTTTTTTACTACCTTCAATTTTTTTTACAACCATCAAGACACTGAGTTGCAAGTATTAATCAGAAACCTTTTTTGATATGCACGCAGATTTTGACATACAACACTTACATCATACTTACCACTATCCAAGGAGACCTAGTTATTTAGCTACAGGGTATTAGTTACAGTAACTGGTGCAATGTCAGGTGGGGTGCCTTGCTTCAGAGGCGCTTAAGCAATGGAATGGTATTGAATTTAAACTTATGTACAACCTTTTCAAGATTGACTCCCAACCATTAGGCAACAGCTACTAATACTATAAAAGAAGAGATTTAAACAAAATATTGCACATTTATTTCCTGTCCCCATGGAAGACTCCACCAGCCCATTAAGAACATGTTTAACAACCACACAAACCAGTAAAACAAATTGAGACAAGGATTAAACAACCAACTAGGTTTGAATGACCAACAAATCTGCACGCAAATTTTCACAAAACACTTAATCAAAAAGAGAGCAGGATGACAAAATAAAAAAATCTTGTGCCAAGTGCCTTAACCTTTCATAAAATAGAGAGAGAGAGAGAGAGAGAGAAAATCTAAGTCTTACGGCAAGTGCATCAGCTGCACAGCCTTGTCCTCGTTAGTTTTGTCCATTTGCACCAATTCCTCCTCCTTCTCTTTGTATCTTCTCCTCAGAGAATTTGATTTTGTGATTAGTTCAGCCATTGCAATTTTGTCCAATCACCGCAACTTTCCCGCAATTTTGGCCCACCTCCCGTGAGTTCCACCAATCATAGCAGCTCCCAGCGCAAACGTAATGCACGTATGTCACCGAATTCACTTCCTGTTTATGGTTTGAAGATGCAGACATGTGCGATACTAATGTCTCTCATTTACCAATAAAAATTACTGCTGAAGACCGTGATAAACAATTAATTCACTGATGTTCTTCACCAAAGCGGAGCTAAACTGTTTTACAACCGTGCAATAATGTGGTGGAATACAAAAAAGAAAAAAAAAACATCGATTGATACACACTCACGAAACATATTAGAATGGCTGAAATGAGCGGACAACAGACCAGACAAATCACCATGATGGAAACTGTTGCATCTAGATCCATTAGAGCACTGAAAGAATGAGGTAAATTAGATTAATTATTCCACCAAAGAGTGGAGAGAAGTGTCCATGTCATCCGGAGGGTCAACCACCGCCTGAGCGGGACGCTATCACAGGCAACGCGCTCCGTGGTCGGACAACTGGGGCAGACTATGTGAACTGGCTGAGAGCCACGGCGGAGTTATGTGACGATCAGCGTGTGTGAATAATTTCCTTGTTACCCACATCATTCAAAACGGACTCGGGGATTTGAATGAAGTTTTCAGGGTCGGTCAGAAATGACACAAGGACCAAGTGATTAGACTTCGGCAGTGATATGGCTTAAAGTTTGGATCCACGTATAGGTTGTGGGAGAGCAATCTGCGGACAGATGAGCGCTATTCCGCGATCCCGCAGGCCGCGGTCGCTCTCGGAAGTCGAAGTGGCATCATCCAGGGAGATGTCAAGTTAGCATTGCAGCAGCTAAGTCAGCTATGTACTCAGTGCGCACGCGGAGGATTTCAGCTCTCTAACGACCAATGAATGCATTGCTATGACGTCGACGTGAGCGACTGACGAACGTTCCGGTATAAAATTTTGCAAGCAAGATATGTTTTATTTTATTTATGTTTATTTTTTTGATCAAAATGAAAGAGCTCATTGTCTAAAAGAAAAAAATAATACCTCATTTTTAAAAAATAATACCTTTTGCCCAAATTTAAAACCTTTTAAGGCCATTAAATTTTGCGTTTTTGATTTATCACTTTTTAATACTTTTTAAAACCCCGCGGAAACCCTGGAGGTAATGTGGCCGTTTGGCAACTGAATGTTAGAAATGCTTTGTCTGGCACTGGAGCCTTTAAGGAGGTTTGCCATCATCTTGTCAGATTTATCCCCGCAAACAAGTCTTGAAAGTTGGTGCTACCAAATCCTACAGGTGTGCCAGTTTTTTTTTGTGTTTGTTTGTTTTACTGACAACCCTTCTGTCTGCATAAAAGTAGTGGTGGAACACACTGTGGCACCATAGCCTCCAGAGCATTATTTAAACATTGTTGTACTGCAGAAGGCAATGTGTTGAATGGCAAAGAAAAGACAATTAACAGCAGAAGACACACAGACCCTCATAACATTTAAAAATGTAGGTCTTTCCAATGTAAGAGACTGTGAAGACAGTCAAGGTGTCAGTGAGTACAGTTTTCTTCACCATCTAAAGGATCTCAGAAATTGGGGGAAACTCTGACAGGAAGAAGTCTGGAAGACCCAAAGTCACAACAGAATCAGAAGACAAGTTTCTGAGAGTCAACAGGTTGGTGATAGGAGCTCACAGGACAACAGCTTCAAGCACAGCGTAATAGTAGTTGTAGTAAGAAGTCTCAGTTTCAACTGTGAAGAGAAGACTTGGAGTTGCAGCTTTGACAGGTTGAGCTGCTGCTACAAAACCACTGCTGGGAATAACAAAGGTTCACTACTGACTATCTCAGGACTCTGGACATGTATATTCTGTATATTTGTATATTTCACATGAGCCCATTGATATTCTGTCTGGTAAAACAACACAAGCTGTTAAATTAAAAAAGAAAGCCATTATGCTCTCTCTCACCACACCTTACCCAATTCAACAACACCCACAATTGCCTGGTGTGCTTGATCTCTTGTGTGCAATTGCCTGGTGGAAGTGCAGCTGCATTCTTTAAGCACCACAGCTGCCTTTTACTTCAGGAACTGTCCTTCACATCTTTCCTTGACCTCATGATGTTTTCCATCAGGGTCAAGGTAAAGTGTTTCAGAAAAGACAAGGTGTATTTTTTTTTATTACAAATCAACCACAGCCCTGCTGTCTCCACAATTTCTTTGCCATAACAAAGATCTCCCTCTCTCTTTCCATTTCTTTCCAGAGTATCTCCTTCTCACTCCCTCTGTCAGTCTGGAGGTATTACTGCCAGTTACATCATGGCAGCCTTTCAGTGCAGCCAGAATGATGCAATACCAGACTGCAAACACAGAAACACACGGTTGCGCGTCCCTTTTCCACTCGATCTTGTTGATAAGAAGGATGAGCAGACAGAAACAGGCTGTGCAGGAAAGTCCTAACATCTACACATTCCACTTCCACACTGTATATACAACAGTGCTTCAAAAACTTATCAGCCTTACCTGGAGACAAGAGGCTAACTGTATACTATTAAGCCTTATATTACTGTCCACAAAAAAAACTTAAATTTTTTAATCAATCAAGGAAAAAAGAAAGAGGAAGGCTTTGAGCTGGAAGGACAATGCACTTGTCCACACAGCACAGGTGACACAAACAACCAAATGTGGCTTTAAATGGTTGCCCCATGAACCTTATTTACCCAGCCTGGCCCTTTCTGTCTTCTGGTTCACAAACTGAAATCCCACTTGTGTGGCTGCCATTTTCAGTGTTGATGAAATCATCCATGCTGTTGAGGAGTATCTTCTGTAAAGGTAAGGTAAACCAAGTGCACCGAAGTTAAAGGAGACTCTTCTGGGAAATAATACAAGAACAATCTTTCTCCTGAGATGTTTCCTACTTGATGTAACTATTGATAATTATTATTAATTGTACTACTACTAACAATAAAAATAAGAATTAAAGCCGCAAGCAGCGTCAAAAGGCCCTCGCCGGCCGCCAACCTGACCCGCCACGTTTTTTTCTGGAGCGTACATCAAAATTTCATCAAAAATATTTACATATGTGCAAACAGCAGCAAACAGGAGCCATGCTCATTCATTGCTGCATTATGACAATATGTGACATGTTGGCCATCGCCACAGCAACACCGTCCAAAATACTGCATGGATACCATTGACGTTTTTGACCTGCATGTGTGTCAGAATTTATGTGTCAAATTTGGGACGTTTCCATGGTAACAGGTAAATTTAATATAATGGGAGATTTTTCACTTAGGCCATTAGAATAACATGGGGAATTTCAGCCATCGCCATGGCAACACCATTAAAATTACAACATGGTTAGATGCTTTTTTGATCGGGACCACATGAAGGAATAGTCACCCAAATTTCATTCATTTCTGACAAACTAATAATTTTACTCCCCATACAGATTTTATTTTGATTCTGTAGGGGGCACTGTAACGCCGAATGTCAAAATTTCACTGTCAATGTGTCCAGGTAGGAAGGGTCAATAAGTGTTTAAAATTTGGTTCGGATTGGAGTCGTTATGTACGAATGGCAGCCATTTATCACACACAAGAAATGGCAACATTTTACATCAATTTTCTTACATCAAGGACTGGTATTTCAAAAATGTTTAATTAATTAAAGTTATGCATGTACTGGGAGTGCCCTGACTGCAAGGCCAAGGAACTGCCAACCTCTGACTTTGACGCAGGAGAACAAACCTGGTGGTTTGAATGGAGAAGCAAGGTTCCTTCCGGAACCTGCGCCTGTGAAAGTGGCTGCAAAGTTTGGTGTCTCTTAACTGTTTTCAGTTTTTGCTGTATTTTTGCTATATTTTTTAAATATTTTGTGGTGTTTTATCGACTGCTGATGGAGGTTTCTGCTGGGAGAAGAATCTATTCAAGAGAGGAGCTTTTTTCATTGAGACAGAACCAATCTGGACTGCAACATCCAATTCCAGTGGACATCTTGAGGTGTTTTCGTGGTTGCCGTGCTGGTGCAAAGGTGAAGGCTAGAAAATGGAGATACAAGCCCTTTCTTCCATCAGTGATCATGGGAAACGTGAACTCTTTGCCAAACAAAAGTGACGAGCTGGAGACATTGGTGAAGACGGACAAAACATACCATGAATGCAGTCTCCTGTGTTTTACTGAGACCTGGTTGAATCAAAACAACTCAGACTCAACTGTGGATCTACCTGGCTTCACCCTCATAAGGTCAAATAGAGATGCTAAAGCTCGTGGCAAGAAGAAAGGAGGAGGTCTGGCTTTATTTGTTAACCAGAGATGGTGTAACTCCTCACACATAATGATTAAGGAGAAGTTGTGTTGTCCAGATATTGAACTGTTGGCAGTTGGACTTCAGCCATATTATGTCCCAAGGGAGTTCAGTCACATCATAACAATACTTGTATACATTCCACCCAAAGTAACTGACTTTGTTCCGTGTAATGTGTTGCATGATACTGTTGCTAGGATACAGACTCAACATCCTGAGGCACTTGTAATAATATCAGGAGATTTCAATTATGTCAGCCTCTCCTCTCATCTGACTGGATTTACACAGTTTGTTAACTGCCCTACCAGAGAGAATAATACCCTAGACCTGCTGTATGTCAATGTCAAAGAAGCTTACAGAGCTACTGCCTTACCACCACTGGGCAGGTCAGATCATAACCTGGTTTATCTGCAGACCTGTTACAAACCTTGTGTGCTGAGACAGCCTGCAACTAAAGTCCAAATCAGAAAATGGACTCCTCAAGCTAGTGAAGCTCTAAGGGACTGCTTTGAATCAACAGACTGGAATGTGCTCCTGGAAACAGATGAGGACAGTATGAACATTGACAGACAGGTTGATTGTTTTACTGAATACATCAACTTCTGTAGAGACACAGTCATACCTGCAAAGACTGTTCGCTGTTTCCCCAATTACAAGCCATGGATCACAAGTGACATAAAGGCAATCCTCAACCAGAAAAAACAAGCTTTTAGAGATGGTGACAAAGAATGGCTCAAAGAAGTGCAACATGAGTTGAAGAGGAGACTGAAAGTGGCAAAGAAGGAATACAAAAAGAAGATACAGAGGAATTTTCAACACAGTAACATCCGTGATGTGTGGAGAGGAATCAATACCATCTCTGGACACAACAATAAAAAGAGGAGGGAGCCAATAGTGGGTGATGTAGAAAGAGCTGACGAACTCAACTTGTTCTTCAACAGATTTGACACTGTGGACACACCTACTTCCACTGCTACTCCTCTTTCTCCTCAACATATGGAAATTCCCACTATAGCTCCTCCTCCTTCTCCTCCGTCTCCTACACATGTCTCCACAGTTGCAGCCACTTCCGTTCCAGCACCTGTATCCGTCTCTGTCACAGAGACAGGGGTGATGCTGGAGCTTCAGAGATTTTGCTCTGGGAAGGCAGCTGGCCCAGATGGTGTATGTCCAAGACTGCTTAAAGACTGTGCTGCACAACTGTGTCAACCTCTCCACAGGATCTTCAACCTGAGTCTACAGCTGGGGCAGGTGCCTGCTCTATGGAAAACATCCTGTATTGTACCGGTACCAAAAATCAAATGTCCGGCTGAACTAAATGACGACAGACCTATTGCTCTGACCTCACACATCATGAAAACTCTGGAGTGGCTGGTTTTACGTCTCCCAAGGCTTGACGTCAAAGACAAACTCGATTCCTTGCAGTTTGCATACAAAGAACACACTGGAGTGGATGATGCCATCCTCTTCATGCTTCACCGTGCCCTGTCTCATCTGGAGGAACCTGGAGTTTATGTGAGAATCATGTTCTTTGATTTTTCAAATGCATTCAACTCCATCCAACCCACCATCCTCAAAGACAAGCTCACAGAGATGGGAGTGGATCCTTCCTGTGTTTCATGAATTACAGATTATCTGACAGGAAGGCCGCAGTTTGTCAGGCTGAGGAACTGTGTTTCTGGGACATTAATGAGTAGTACTGGGGCTCCACAAGGAACGGTCCTGGCTCCATTCCTGTTCACTCTGTATACATCTGACTTCAAATACAGCACTGAGTCCTGCCACATTCAGAAATACTCTGATGACACTGCTATCGTGGCATGTATCAGAAATGGACATGAAGCTGAATACAGAGATCTGATAAGTGCCTTCAGTGACTGCAGTCACAAAAACTGCCTGCTACTCAACGCCTCAAAGACAAAGGAAATGATCATAGATTTCCGCAGATCCAAACCCCCTCTTCAGCCAGTGAACACTTGTGGCGTGGACATCGAGATGGTGACATCATATAAATATTTTGGTGTCCACCTTGATAATAAGTTGGACTGGTCTACAAACGTAGACTTCATCTACAAAAAGGGCCAGAGCCGACTTTATTGTCTTAGAAGACTTCGATCACTAGACATCTGCAGTAAGATGCTGCAGATGTTTTATCAGTCTGTGGTAGCAAGTGTCCTGTTTTATGCTGCAGTCTGCTGGGGAGGCAGCATAAAACAGAAGGATGCAAGGCGTCTGAACAAACTGATTAAAAAAGCTGGCTCTGTGGTTGGAATCAGATTGAACACATTGGAGGATGAGGTGGAGAGACGGACACTGAGCAAGATGGAGGCCATTCTGACAAACATGGATCATCCACTTCACATCTGCCTCAATGAACAACGAAACATCAGTGGACGGCTCCTATCCCTGCACTGCAAGACCGAAAGATTTAGGAAATCTTTCTTGCCATCAGCAGTCAGGCTATTCAATTCAAAATTAAACAGATAAGAACCCTGACAACTGAATTTCCCTTCGGGGATGAATAAAGTGATTTCTGATTCTGATTCTAATGGTACTCCTGGTTTACTGGGATGGGGTTCGATTCCCTGCGGTGCCCTGCTAATTTTGACTGAAACATGAGAGGTGTTGAAATGTGTTATTAGCCACTTAGCTTAACTGTTAACCCTTTACGCTTCAGTGCGTCGTAGGTGTACCGCCGGCGGTACACTTACTAATTTGCATAGGAATTTCAAGAATGTCCGACGGCTGCAAACCCGATTATACAAACACTATACGCCGATGGAAAGCTTAGATTCTCATGAATCCGCCGGTATAAACCACTTTCAGATGCGATTACCACAGCGGGTGAGAAAAACACATTTGTCCGACAAAAACAAATATTCATCCATCCGTTCTCTATACACGGCTTCAACGCACACAGCGCGACTCACATTTCCGGGTTCATTATCACACACAGAAAAAAAGATTCCACAAAAAACGGCCATAATCCAACCTTTTACATCCAGACAACACAAGCCAGGAAACTATTTTGTCCAAAACATGTCCTGAAGTCGGTATAAAATCCACGAATCGGTCGTTTTCAAGGAAATGCACCTCGCGATGTGCGTCCAATATTCCCTGTATTTTTCGTAATTTTTTTTATTTAAAAATAGAATATTAGCGATTTTTTGTACTGAAAACGGCTGGAATTGACTGAAGTTTAAAGGGTTAATAACTTCAATAATAGCAGCACAACATTCAATTGAACTGCTAGTGAAGTGTGTCACACGATCAAGCATGTCATGTCTTCTTGGCCATTCATGGCAATAAGACTATGAATATTAGCTTGTAGATGTAGTCAGTGTGACTGCCTTCTTTGCATCTTGATGTTACATATGCCATGTAAATTTGGTGGATGTAATTGAAAAGACCTAGCCACAGTAGATGTTCCAAATGTTGCAGGGTGCTGAGCCATTGTACCACACATATGTGCACTTTCCCTACAAGAGCCAGTATTTTTCCAGTTGGGACGTGTTTGCAAATCTTATGTCATAGCACCACCTGACAGTGAGGGATTGGAGAATTTATATACTACTTATCTACCATTTCCTGTTTCATGGCAACACATTCAAAATGGCCGCCTGGTGGCGCTATGACTGTGAATGTGTATCGACCTATTAATGTGATTGGGGCTGGACTCTGACCACACATGTAAAGTTTGAGACATATTGGTGCATGTACAGGCTAGATAGACAGCACTTCCTGTTTCATGAAAAGACATTCAAAATGGCCGCCTGGTGGCGCTATGACTGTGAATGTGTATCGACCTATTAATGTGACTGGGGCTGGACTCTGACCACACATGTAAAGTTTGAGACATATTGGTGCATGTACAGGCTAGATAGACAGCACTTCCTGTTTCATGAAAAGACATTCAAAATGGCCGCCTGATGGCGTTATGACTGTGAATGTGTATCGACCTATTAATGTTACCTAACAACAACTTAAACTTGAGTACATTTGTAACAAAGTTATTTCTCTATTGGAATACACTGTCTGTGTGTTTTTTTTAATGTTCTTTATGAACTTCCTTATCCCTGTTTATAGGACTAAATAAACAATCTATTATCTCTACATTAGGCATATGTGTTCTAAGACTGAAAAAAGTCCTTTCAGAGTATGTTTCAAAATCTCTTGTGCACTATAACAAGTAGTCACTCAATTGAATCGCAGATCACGTGCAAATCTAATACTTTAAGCCATTTCTGTAGCATAAATTCTAAGTTTTCTCTTGCTCCAGTTTTTCCAAATGTGCAAATTTTAATTATTTCCGCAAATTTATTCCCTTTTGAAAGCTAAAAAATTAGACTGGAATGTGAAAAATACATGCAAACTGCTGCTCTTATCTTGTATTTCCCAGGCTGATGTGTGTATTTTAATAAAGCTGCCTGTCCACTAGATGGCAGTGCCCAATCTCATGCGGTATTAAAACCACTGGTTGTATAGATTTTGCAATCCTTGTGTGAATGACCTACTTTTTTTTGGGAGTCAACATACACTAATCAAAATATCTCCTTTTCCTGAACAAACTTTATCCACATCTAGATTATTTGGTGCTTCGTCTTGTGTTGCATAATCACAGTTTGTGTCAGTTTCAGAGAAGAGAAACAAGCTGTTTTTCCCCCCTAACACACTTGTTGACTTGCATCAGTGCTACGGTCACTGGATCAGGATTAAAAGGGACTAAACGATCCTGATGAGTGCATCAGCTGATTGGCTTTTTGATCTGTGCAGGAACACTTTCAAATGGCAAACACCAACGGCTCACACTTCTTCATCTGCACCACTAAAACGGAATGGTAAATAGTTTGCAGAACTTTTCCATCAGTCATCTCAGCTCTGCCCCATCCAGACCTAACAGGTGGGGAGTCACTTTTTGAATTATCTTTCGACAGGCTTGATGGTAAACATGTGGTGTTTGGGCAGGTGAAGGACGGTATGGATGTGGTCACCAAGATGGAATCCTTTGGTTTACACGATGGCGGTGTGATCAAGAAAATTGTCATCACTGACTGTGGGGAGGTCAAATAACACCTTACGACCATTCACAGACTGCTGTCCGATGACTCCATATGCAACCATTTTCTATTTACTTTATCTCCGCTTCCTGATTGATGATACTTCCAGGGAGGAACTGTCCCAGGTGATTCTGTTCTTAACTCAAATTTGCAGTTCTTACTGTTAATTATTTTGTAAGAGATCCAGAGATTTATCATTTTACACTGCAAATAACTATGAAATGTTTATATAGTGTGTGTGAGAGTATGTGAGAAAGTAAGTTTTAACTTGGCCAATCTATTTTTTGTCCAAGTGCTAAGTCATCCACTGTATAAAATTATTGTGCAGTTAATCTTCATTTACTGCCAAATAAATGACAATTTTGAGATTTTACTAGCTCTGGTCTCAGACAGGACATTTGCCGTCATGTGCCACTGACCCTGCTGGTTTTAAAGCTTCCCGGAAATGATCCTGCAGCTTTTTTTTTTAGACACAGGCTCGAGCAGAAACTGACTTCCTGTCCATCAGAGCAGGATGTGACATCCACCTACACTGGACCTGAAGAATCACATGAATGCAGTTGACAGATGACAGACGTGGAATCTGGCCTCATTGGACACAGTCGGTGCAGACGATTTAATCTGCTGGAACTGCAGCGCAACCTGAAAATGACTTCAGCTCGCATGAAGGTCGCTCTTCCTTCGCTGCCTCTTTATTTGAAATGCAGAGCATCTTAAAGCGAGGGCGAGGGGGAGAAAAGGAGGCCAGGACATGTCTGAAAGCCAGAGACCGGGTGGTGCTGCTTAACGAGCTAATACTTTATGAAAGTAAATAATGAAGCGACGTGAAAAGCAGCTCTTGCTCCTAAATGAAACCATATTCGTGCTGACCTTCCACTATTTGTTTGAATTCTCAGATTGCATTATTGCTATACAGACAAAACACATACAAAACAATGTAACTTCTACATTTATCACACAGCACTAATGTCATCTGGTGTCTTTTTTGATGTGTTTTGGTTTTCATATCTGCAGTTGAACTTAGAGTGTCGAAATCAAGTCCTGGCAGCTTTATGTGTCTGTTATCTCTCAGCACTTTCATGGAAAGTGGGAAAAAAAATTTTTTGCAAGCCTTTCCCCCATCTGTGTTACACAACCACCATGAATAATCTATTAAAACCTCTTTATCATATTCTATATGCTCAGGCTTGTGCAAGACTTCAACTTTGCACGCAAGGACACTGTGCAGAGCGTTGGGGAAAACCGCTAATGTTATGATACTGTTATTCTATACTGCAATCTTTCCTCAGTGATGTTCAGCGGGCTATTAAATTGTTTTTGTCTCTCTATCACTTTCCTAATTTGATATAATGGAAAGTGGGATATAATATATATATATATATATGTCAGGGTAGAGACTGCGATTTGATAGAATTGGAGTTTCTACCAGTAGAGATTGCGATTGGAGTCTCTACCAGTAGAGAGATTGCGATCGCAATCCTACCAGTTGAGATTTGTCAGGGCTAAGGTTAGACTTTTAAGGTTAGGGTCAGGGGTCAAGGCAGGGTTCAGATTTAAAGGTCAGGGTTAGTTAAGGTTAGGGTCAGGGGTCAGATTTAAAGTTCCTTCTCTACTTGTAGAGATTACAATGGCAAACTCTACCGGCAGAGACTCCAATCGCAATCTCTACTGGTAGAAACTCCAATTCTACCAAATCGCAGTCTCTACCCTGACATATATATATATATACACACGTGGACAAAATTGTTGGTACCCCTCAGTTAAAGAAGGAAAAACCCACAATTCTCACTGAAATCACTTGAAACTCACAAAAGTAACAATAAATAAAAATTTATTGAAAATTAAATAATCAAAAACAGTCATTACTTTTGAATTGTTGATTAACATAATTATTTAAAAAAACAAACTAATGAAACAGGCCTGGACAAAAATGATGGTACCTCTATAAAAGATTGAAAACTATTTGACCAGAGTGACATGATTAACTCAGGTGTGTCATTTAATTGACATCACAGGTGTTTCCAAACTCATAATCAGTCAGTCTGCCTATTTAAAGGGAGACAAGTAGTCACCCTGCTGTTTGGTGAAAAGGTGTGTACACCACTGAACATGGACAACAGAAAGCGAAGGAGAGAATTGTCCCAGGACATCCGAAAAAAAATTATAGACAAACATCTTAAAGGTAAAGGCTATAAGACCATCTCTAAACAGCTTGAAGTTCCTGTGACAACAGTGGCTCATATTATTCAGAAGTTCAAGACCCACGGGACAGTAGCCAACCTCCCTGGACGTGGCCGCAAGAGGAAAATTGATGACAAATTGAAGAGACGGATCGTTCGAATTGTATCCAAAGAGCCCAGAGCAACCTCCAAAGAAATTAAAGGTGAACTCCAAGGCCAAGGTACATCAGTGTCAGATTGCACCATTCGTCGTTGTTTGAGCCAAAGTGGACTTCATGGGAGACGACCAAGGAGGACACCACTGCTGAAAAAACTCATAAAAAAGCCAGACTGGAATTTGCAAAAATGCATGTTGACAAGCCACAAAGCTTCTGGGAGAATGTCCTTTGGACAGATGAGACCAAACTGGAGCTTTTTGGTAAGGCACATCAACTCTATGTTCATAGACTCAAAAACCAAGCATACGAAGAAAAGAACACTGTCCCTACGGTGAAACATGGAGGAGGCTCAGTAATGTTTTGGGGCTGCTTTGTTGCATCTGGCACAGGGTGTCTTGAAAGTGTGCAAGGTACGATGAAATCTGAAGACTATCAAGGCATTCTGGAGAGAAATGTGCTGCCTAGTGTCAGAAAGCTTGGTCTCAGTCGCAGGTCATGGGTCTTCCAACAGGACAACGATCCAAAACACACAGCCAAAAACACCCAAGAATGGCTGAGAGAAAAGCGTTGGACTATTCTAAAGTGGCCTTCTATGAGCCCAGATCTGAATCCCATTGAACATATGTGGAAGGAGCTGAAACATGCCATTTGGAGAAGACACCCATCAAACCTGAGACAACTGGAGCTGTTTGCTCATGAGGAGTGGGCCAAAATACCTGTTGACAGCTGCAGAATGCTCATTGACAAATACAGAAATCGTTTAATTGCAGTGATTGCCTCAAAAGGTTGTGCAACAAAATATTAAGTTATGGGTACCATCATTTTTGTCCAGCCCTATTTCATTAGTTTGTTTTTTAAAATAATTATGTTAATCAACAATTCAAAAGTGATGGCTGATTTTGATTATTTAATTTTCAATACATTTTTGTTTATTGTTACGTTTGTGAGTTTCAAGTGATTTCAGTGAGAATTGTGGGTTTTTCCTTCTTTAACTGAGGGGTACCAACAATTTTGTCCATGTGTGTATAAGATAAATCTTCTCAACGAACGATTGTTCGTTTTGATCGCGCGCTTCTCCAAATGAGCTGAAATTTGGTGGACACCATCTACACAAGTAGACAATCAAAAGTTATCCAAATCCTAAAATTTCATTTCACGGTTTCCGCGTGGTAACACCGCAAAGTTGATGCCAAATTTTGTGATTTTTTGCGCGATAAATGGCTGCCATTCGTACATAACGACTCCAATCCGAACCAAATTTTAAACACTTATTGACCCTTCCTACCTGGACACATTGACAGTGAAATTTTGACAATCGGCATTACAGCGCTCCCTACAGAATCAAAATAAAATCTGGATGGGGAGTAAAATTTTTACTTTGTCAGAAGTGAATGACATTTGGTTGACTAGTCCTTCATGTGGTCCCGATCAAAAAAGCAAATTGTAACCATGTTTTAATTTTAACGGTGTTGCCGTGGGGATGGCTAAAGTTCCCCATGTTATTTTAATGGACCAAAGTGAAAAATCTCCCATTATATTAAATTTACCTGTTACCATGGAAACGTCCCAAATTTGACACATAAATTCTGACACACATGCAGGTCAAAAACATCAATGGTATCCATGCAGTATTTTGGACAGTGTTGCTGTGGCGATGGCCAACATGCCACATATTGTCATAATGCAGCAATGAATGAGCATGGCTCCTGTTTGCTGCTGTTTGCACATTTGTAAATAATTTGGTGGACACCATCTACACAAGTAGACAATTAAAAGTTATCCAAATCCTAAAATTTCATTTCACGGTTTCTGCGTGGCAACGCCGCAAAGTTGATGTAAAATTTTGCCATTTTTTGTGTATGATAAATGGCTGCCATTCGTACATAACAACTCCAATCCCAACCAAATTTTAAACACTTATTAACCCTTCCTACCTGGACGCTTTGACAGTGAAATTTTGACAATCGGCATTAAAGCGCCCCCTACACAACCAAAATTAAATCTGTATGGCGAGTAAAATTATTAGTTTGTCAGAAATAAATGAAATTTGGGTGACTATTCCTTCATGTGGTCCCGATCAAAAAAGCAAATGGTAACCATGTTGTAATTTTAATGGTGTTGCCATGGCGATGGCTGAAGTTCCCCATGTTATTCTAATGGGCCCAAGTAAAAAATCTCCCATTATATTAAATTTACCCGTTACCATGGAAACATCCCAAATTTGACACATAAATTCTGACACATATGCAGGTCATAACTGTCAATGGTATCCATGCAGTATTTTGGACGGTGTTGCTGTGGCGATGGTCAACATGTCACATATTGTCATAATGCAGCAATGAATGAGCATGGCTCCTGTTTGCTGCTGTTTGCACATTTGTAAATATTTTGATGAAATTTTGATGTACGCTCGCCAGAAAAAAGGGGGCGGGTCAGGTCGGCAGCCGGCGAGGGCCTTTTGATGCTGCTTGCGGCTTTAATTATTAATATTATTACTACAAGCTGCAAAGCTGCAGCAGCCATCAAATGTGGTTGACAATTACATAACAACCTAGCATCTAAGTGGGTGCAATCAGCTTGGACTTTTGGATTGTTACTGGATTACTGAGGCTATGTTTATGTTATTCTAGCTATCTTCTCAAGAAAGCCAGCTGTACAATAAATGGAGAAAAGAATCTCTCCATCTTGGACAACACACAGCATCCTCTGCACAGGACTTAGTGTTCAGCTCCAGTTTTCTGTCTCCGACTTTCTCCACCAACAGACTCAGAAACTCTTTAGTCCCCCATCAGACGGTACAGCTTATCACTGAGTGGTCAGTCATAATCACATTAGGACCAGTGTGATTATTATTATTATAAGAATGTCCATGCACCTTAGGTAGGTCGATAAAACTGTTTTCCTACTACCTGTCAAAGTCACTTTAAATCACTGGGCTTTGAAATATGTAAATATTGTACATTGAATTTTTAATTACATTTAGTTTTCTATAGATTTTAAAATTAGAAGCTTTTTTTATACATAGTATTGTACAGCGTGATGTTTCAGAGTATATACGAACCTTTAATATTAATGTTACTAATCTGACTTTTTGTTATTTTATGTTGTTGTATGTAAGCTGCTGAACACTTGAATTTCCCTCAGGATTAAAGAAGTGTGTCTGTCTGTCTGTCTCCACCCATCCTGGACATTACCTGTCCTCCCTCCTCCCCTCTGGAAAGAGACACCAGACAATTACAACAAACACTAACATGTAGGCGACATCCACATTAAAGAGGCCTGGAAATTCCTGGGTGATCTCACCTCACACATAAAGACAAGCTCTCCCTCCTCAGAGAGGTAAGAAAACAGACAGAGTGCCCTAAAGTGGGTTTTTATGACTCCAGAGACTCTCCGTGCCCTCCACCAAAAGTGTCATAAAATTAACTTATGATGACATCTGACTGTTAAAGAAAACCTCCTTTTGCAGACAAAGGACATGTATTTTTGTAATAAAAATTGGGACAGGTATATTCCCTTATTGTTTCAACAGAAGGACACCCAGATCTCCTGCTGAGAGCTGGAGGAGACAGAGCTTTCACACCTTTTTAAAAGACTGTTTCGCACCTCCACCAGAGTGCTTTGATGAACTGAAACCCTTTTCTTTGATCCTCCACTCTGTCCTCCGCTCTGTCTCTGGTTCTCTCCATCAGATAAGGGTCGTAAATACTGATAGCCTTCTCCTCACCCCTGAGAGGCTGGCAGAGACTTTCCCCTCAGTCCAGTCACAGAACTTCTAAAACTCATGTTTCTGAAATGTATTTTGTGATTCTGTGTTTACCAAAGATATAGTGAGATGTCAACATGCATTTTGAATCAACTCTCGTTTTTCTAGCTTCAGTATTTCGGGAGATCCAGCTTGTTTGCTTAACTCAATTTTTCTTCCATAGCTCAACAGTGCCACCTTTTGACGTCGGAATGCCATGACATTATCAAGGAATTCACTGAATTAACCATAAAACTTTGCTTTATTCAGGTTACAAAGACCTGGAAAACTGTTCTATTTGTCACAACATGTTTGTCATATTACCCTGTTTTCACTGTGATACACATAATAGTAGATAAAAAGCTCACAAACATATAATTAGGAACTAATAACTCATATATTTTTAGATTAGCTTGTATATTCATTAGTGTGTTATCTTTGACTGTTTAAAATATATTTTCAGGATCATGGAAGAGTAAACAGATCGCCTGTGCGCGTTTTAATTTCATAATTCTCTTTGTACCTTGATTCATTCGGTTTAGGCCCCCACTCTGTTCCTTAGGAAGAGGGGGAAGTCTCAAACGGGGGAGGCCCCCAGATTCAAAGGAAATCACGCCCAAAACCTTCAGGTCTCCGCCTTCTTTAGACATAAAGGTATATAAACAGCCATTTTACAACTGTTCTCTCTCTTCTCGCTACAAGAACGTACGTTTGAGCGATTCTTTTTTTGGCGCCTTCTTTCTTCTTCTTTTCTTTATTCTAAGTCTACACCAGCACCAGAGCAGGCCTCTGATAGCTGCCAGCTCAGGTCCCCATACGCTCAACCAAGCGTCGTCCAAGAAAAAACATGACCGCGTCCCAGTTCCAGAACCTTCTGAGCGACCCTTCTTCAACAAAGTAAGATCAGCTGATGCTCTATGAGTCTGAACCATGGGTTGACGTCCTTCAATAGCTTGACATTTCATTTTTAATAACTCCGTTTAGTCACTTATCAGTCGTTCATATTCCAAATTATTAATCACCTCGTCATATCTTCAGCGGTCTGATTACTCAGCTCATAATCCGAGATAAGAAATGCAAATTTAAATAACCTACACACACACACACACACACCTATTCTCACATAAACACCCACACGTCACCTTTATTCATTCTAGCATGTACCTGATATATTCATCACTGTTTTGTTATTATATTAGTCAATAAATGTACTTCATTTAGACCAAAATTACAGTCTCTTGTGCGTTCATGTGTGTCAGACTTGGGTCAATTCTTCCGAGGATTCTCGGCTTCAGATATTAGACTGATCAACTAATCAAAATTTAAATTAATTAATATTTTTATGAATGTTAATTAATTAATTTATTAATCGGTTGTGCCCCGATTAATAAACAACTTATTATTTCATGAGTGGAATCATAATTCATCTTTAATAAGGAGTTATTCCTACAAACAGAATAAACTACTTCTTTACAGAGGCTGTTAAATGTACATCCCCTCACCCAACACACCAAGAAAAGACTGAGGACACTGGACTCAAAAGTTACACCTGGGAGGGACACACAGCAAACACACCAGCACAGGTGTGCTTACTGTGGGCTTAAATTTTGGCAGTGTGATCATGCTGTGATCTATTTCCATGGTTAGGTCATTGGATAGTTGGCTGTAGCACATCACTAAACTGATGTTATGCTTCTCACAAAGCATTTGCATGCAAACAAACATCTTTTCTAACTTGGCACCACAGTCATACATAATCTAAGTCCTGTTTAACATGCTGTTTTTTCTGACCTAGAGTGTGCTCGTGCCTAGTACAGGGAACACACACACAGTAAACTTAGGTAGATTATACTGTATACATGGATTGCATTTACTGAAGTGTTTAGGACGATGTGCAGTGTGTTTGGTGTCCAAACACAGTTTCTAGTCTGATGACCAAAACTTCACATTTTGGTCTCATCAGACTCCCACCCCCCTACTCACTCACACAAACACAAATGTTCACTGACATGCTGCTGGAGAACAGCTGATTGGACTGTTCACAATGAAGTGATGATAGTAAAATCAGGATATGCTTACTATGAATATCAGAATAAGGCCAAGTAAACTACTCTCCCACCAATGATGGCTGACAGCCCTAATGAACCAAATACCTCAGATTCAAACTCCCACTGACCCTCAGCTAAGTAATGATCAATTTACTTAGCAAAAGGCAAAAAAGGCCAACAAGTGCTCAGCATCTCTGGGAACTCCTTCAGGACTGTTGGAAAACCATTTCAGGTTCTACTTAATGAAGCTCATTCAGAGAATGCCAAGAGTGTACAAAGCCAAAATCAAAGCAAAGGGTGGCGGATTTGAAGAATCTAAAATATAAAACATGTTTTGACTTGATTCACACTTTTTTGTTTCCTGCATAATTCCATATGTGTTCATTTGTAGTTTTGATGCCTTCAGTGAGAATCTACAATGTAAACAGTCATGAAAATAAAGAAAAAACATTAAATGAGAAGGTGTGTCCAAACTGTTGACTGATAGTGTATTTCTTTCCTTTTCGTCCTTTTATTTCTTTCTTTCTTCCCTCCACCATTCCCTTGTTTGTTTTCTTATTTTAATTATTGTCATTATATTATTACTAATGTATCCTTTTAATCAATATTATTTATTTACTTTTGCATGTGTATGCATGTATAAGCATACATTTTATACAAATCCTTGTCAGATTCTAAAATGATTGGCTGTAAATGTTCATGTGAATCAAGAAACTGCTACCAATCCATAAGTCTTCATTAAAAAGAGTCCACTCCAGTAAAATGACAAAAAAGCTTCTAATCTCAGCTAATCTCTTGAAAATATGTTGACATTACAGTGAGCTACATTTTTTTCACACAGTTTAAAGCTCGTGTCCGGAGTTTGAATCGCAGCGTCTCTCAAAACACTGTTGGTCCCACCCTCCCTCTGATTTTGCCCCTTTATTTGTGCACATGCGCAGTACCTGAGAGGAGTGCCCGAAGTGCTGCAGCATCTTGCCTGTTTTGCTGTTTTCCACTCTTCTACATTTAGTACATTTAGTAAATAATAAAGGAATTACGTTAGAATTCTGTATTGAGTCTAACTTGTCCTAATACCAAAATAACATGAATCTGCTAGGACGAACGAGTAAAGTTTCAATATGTGATTACACTCGAGTATCCCTCTCGATGACGTTGTTTATCAAACTTAGTGCATTTACGCGTGTATATGTGTTACATTGTTTATCTATTTCTATCTAGAGTTCAGAATTGCATGACTCCTCTGACGAAGAGTATGTCACAGACGCCCCAACATCTTCCTCCAGAGGTCGGGCATCTAAACGAAACCGTCAGGTGGGCTATGGAGGCCGTGGTCGGGGAGCGACGAGAGCACCCCGAGCCAAAAACCGTCCTGCAGTCTCTTGGCCTGACAAGCCGTGGGATTGGTAACTTTCCTGGACGTTGCTGATCCCTGATGCTCTCTCCTCCACAAGCAAAACAAATGTGCGTGCAGTTGCGTAGTGCGTAGCTCGCGCACCTCTGCATGGGCGTGCTTGCTGTGCGCGTAACCGTTGATTGACAGCATGACCAAGCGGAAGCTCGAACTTGATTGGCTAGCTGCCGACCGGCGCTTTTTGGAATAACATGGGGGTCTATGAGACAAAGAAAGTGACGTGGAGATTTGAATAACAATCTGAAACATTTCTGGAGGAACCGAAAAGACTCCGACCAGAGCCGACGTGATGCTGCACCACCTAGAGACAAATTGAGTTTTGTATATAGCATTTCTGAGTTTGTTTTCACGCAGTGGTAAACAGCCTTAGTGACGTCTGAGCAAAGTACTTTTCATGACGTTTGGTTTATCAGCTGTTACGTCCATCCATGTAAAAACAACCGGCGGAGCTCATGAATAAATTTTCATATCGCGTCATACTAACATTATATTATAGTATCGAACTAGACTAACACATTTAAGCTTTGTTAAACAATGATACATAAATTGAAAACAAACGGAAACTCTGGACATGAGCTTTAAGTCAAAGAACTTTACTAGATAACATAAAAAGGTGTGAGGTTTCCAACACTGTTCCTTTGAACTTTGTTTCACATTGTGTATCACCTCTCCTTTGCATTTTCAACACTGACAGTCTGCCACCAACCTGATGTGGCACTATTCTCTGACGTCACTAGTGTATCATGAAACCATTAAAAAAAGTACAATGTCTGCACTGAAAATCACATGACCTCTGTGTTTGAAGTCCTGTCTGTGTATTTTTAGACAAGCATAATTTCTGTAGTAAAGAACCCACAGGAAATAATGGCTTACCTACACGATCTGCTGTAGTTAGATATTCTACTTTCAACTGTGTTGGACAACGAATGGTTTGCAGTGAGTTTGAATCTGAGTATTATTTGCTAGGTATCTGTAACATAAAAGAGCTCCCCGTGTAAAAAAAAGTAGAAATGAGAACACAGTGGCCAGCGTCAGAATTACAATACCACCCATGTTCATTCATGTTCATTTGAGTTACCAGCCACTAGCATCCAATAAGACAATCCTAACTTTCCACATAGTTTGAAACTAAGAGCAAGTGTATTCTGGAGTCTAGTTTAAATGAGTTTCATCCGGTGTTTGTTCCACATCTGTGACAAAATTATTCATACAAAGCATGACAGGATCATAGATTCCAGTAAGCGCAATGGAAGGAGGGGGGGTGCGCAATGGCTGCTGTGCTAACATCAAGACTGTGGTCAGCCACTGCTTCTCAGATCTGAACTACATGATTGTTAAATGCAGGCTCATATACAGTATATTGACAGAAGTATTGGGACACCCCTCCAAATAATTTAATTCAGGTGTTCCAGTTACTTTGATGGCTACAGATGTATAACATCAAGCACCTCGTCATGCAGACCACTTCTCCAAACATTTGTGGAAGAATGAGTCACTCTTAGGGAGCTCAGTGAATTCAAGCGTGGTACCGTGACAGTTTGCTACCTGTGCAATAAGTCCATTTGTGAAATTTCCACGATACTAAATATTCCACGGTCAGCTGTTAGCGGTATTATAATTTTTACGACTCCAGAAGGAGCCCAACATATTTAAAGAAGGGACACAGGAAAACAAATAAGGGATCAAACAATAGTTTTATTGTTAAGACTTTGAACTGCTTCTTTGTTCTGAAAAAGATGGGTTTTGTTTGCAAATTTAATGTCTGAAATTGTCAGAAACAGAAGAACAAAGATCCCTTACCACCCGTGCCCCAAAACCAGAAAAAACCCAAAGTACAAACGAAAGTTGGCCCAGGAGCGCCAGCCAAACATAACAAAAAGGACGTGGTCCCCGGCAAACTGCTATGCAGTCGTAGGAGCAGTTTCCACGTCCAAATTAAGAAAAAAAAAACCCAACTAAACCCATCAAAGAAAACACGAAAACATGACTACTGGTCACCCCTGGGCAAAAACGAATAAAGTGCAAAGGAAGGAAGAACAAAAGGCTAACCGGCTAGCATGGCGTGGCCAGGGCCAAGCAGCCAGACCTTCAGAGCGAGGAGCACACCAGGTGTGATGAGCTCCATGCAGCTGCAGTGAGGAGGAGAGAATGAGAGAGAGAAAGCGACCCCTTGAGTCCTCTAGCGCACGGCCTCAGAACAGCCTTTTAAAGGGCCGCCGCGCTAGTCAATTAAGTAAAAAAACTACTAAATTACTTAACACAAACATATCAGAAAAGAAATGTCCCAAGCAAAAGAAAATATTTATTTAAAGAAAAACACTAAAGGGAAAAACTAAACAAAAATAAAGGGAACAAAATTATGTGCCCCCAGCACATAACAATAATGAAGTGGAAATAATTGGAAACAACAGTGACTCAGCAATGAAGTGGTAGGTCACGTAAAATAACGGAGCAGGGTCAGCAGATACTGAGGTGCACAGTGCACAGAAATCACCAGTTTTCTGTAGAGTCAATAGCTACAAATCTTCAAACTAGAGAGAGGAATGGGTTTCCATGGCTGAGCAGCTGCATCCAAGCCTGACATCACCAAGTGTAAAGCAAAGCATCGCATGCCACCACAGAGTTCTAGAGCAGCAGAGACATGTTCTCTGAGGTTACGAATCACACTTCAGCTTCTGAAAATCCAGTGAAATGGTCTGGACATGCCAGTTGCCAGGACCCATACTTTCCTGACTGCATTCTGCCAAATGTAAAGTTTGGTGGAGGTGGGAATATGGTGTGGGGTTGTTTTTCAGATGTAGGTCTTTGGCCCTTAGTTACAGTGAAAGGAACTCTTAATGCTTCAGTCTACCAAGACATTTTGGACAGTTTCATGCTCCCAACTTTAAGAGAACAGTTTGGGGATTACCGCTTCCTCTTCCAACATGACTGTGTACCAGCACACAAAGGAAGGTCAATAAAGACATGGATGACAAAATTTAGTGTGGAGGAACTTGACTGGCCTGCATAGAGTCCTGACCTCAACCCAAGAGAAGACCGTTGGGATGAAATAGAGTGGAGACTGAGAGACAGGCCTTCTCATACAACATCAGTGCAACATCACCTTGCAAATGTGCTTCTGGACAAATGGTCAAAAAAATTCCCTTAAACACACTCTTAATGCTTGTGGAAATCCAGCAACCTCTCAGCCAGACACAGCTGCATCACATCCACCAGCCCACAGCGGCCACATCTTCATGGTGGAGGAGCATGAGGTGAGGACCAGTCAACTTAGTAAAGCAGTGGGACTCAATGGTGCTGAAGGACTGCACAGATCAGCTGGTTGAGGTCTTCATCAAGATCTTCAACCTTTCACGATGAGAGTCAACCATCCCAACTTTCCTGAAGTCCTCAACAATAGTTCCACTGCCAAAAAAGACCATCAGCAGCAGCCTGAATGACTACTGTCCAGTGGTACTTTCTGTTGTCATCATCGTGCTTTCAGAAGCTGCTACAGACTCACATCATTTCCAGTCTCCCACCTATATTTAACAGCCACCACCAGTTTGACTACAGAGCTAATAGGTCCATAGAAAACACCATAGCCACAACTCTCCACACTACCCTGACCGACCTAGAGCAGCAGGGTAGTTACTCTAGGCTGCTCTTGGTGGACTCTAGGCCTGCATTTATCACCATCCTCCCTCACAGACTGGTGACCAAATTCATAGGCCTGGGACTACCCTTCTCCATTTGCCTTTGGATCAAGGACTTCTTGACAGATCACTCACATAGGGTATAAGAGTAGGTTCCCACATCTCCTCAGTCCTCAGGCTCAGCAGGAGGTGTATTGAGTCCCTGACTTGACATCCTCTAAACCTACAAGTGCACCTCCAGCAACAGAGTGGATGCAGATGACACCACCGTAGTGAGGCTCATCAATGGGAAATGAGTAGGACAAGAACTTCTTATTCATTCATTATTCATTGTTAATTGAGGTAAACAAGAACAACACAAGGTTTCCTGTCAGCACTACAGCCAGGCTGATGAAGAGTCACAGCTCTGTGGAGCCTACTGTTCCTTTAGGTCTCAGAAGTGATGACTTTATGACCTTCTTCACAAAAAGTTTTGAATATTAGACAAAAAAAATCATGAATATGTCTTTATATGCAGTGACTCTGTAAATGTCCAAAGGACCACATTTACATTTGGACTGCTTCTCTGCTGTAAATCTCACATCGATAGTAAATTCTTCAATACCAGCAATATGTCTGTTAAACCCCATCCTAACCAGACATCTTTCCTTTAATGAACAGTCCCATATTAGACATCATCAACCTCTTCATTAACATGATACATACCAAAGGTTTTTATGGTTGCTGTAATTAAACCATTGCTGAAAAGACTATTTTGGATCAAAGCATTCAATTCACTTTTAGACCCATAAGCAACCTTCCTATTATTTCTAAAATCCTTGAAGAAGTTGTTGCAAGCCAAATATGGAACCATCTGCACAGAAATCATTTAAACAGTTTCAGTCAGAATCTAAAATACACCATAATATGGAGACAGCAGTGGTGAAAGTCCTAAATGATCTTCTACTAGCCTCAGAGAGTGGACTAATTTCTATACTTGTTCTACTGGATCTCAGTGTTGTATCAGACACAGTTTCTATCTTATTACTGAAACTGGAACTTGGAGATAAAATGAACTGCACTAAACTGGTTTATGTCATATTAATCAGACAGATTCCAGCTTGTTCATGTTAATGATGCTTCCACTCACACCAGAGTTAGTTGTGGAGTTCCATGGAGTGTGTACATGGAGGATCACTTGACATGGTGCACCAACACTGTATCACTAGTGAAGAAGGCACAGCAGAGATTTACTTCCTGAGGATTCTCAGAGAGAACCACCTCACACAAAAACTGCTGTTGTCCAGCAACTGGTGCTCCATAACGGGCGTACTGACATACTGCATCTGTGTGTGGTTTGCCAGCTGCACAGCAGCAGAAAGGGAAGCACTCCAGAGGGTCGTCGCAACCGCCCAGAAGATTATCGACTGCCCTCTCCCCTCCCTGGTTGGCATCCAGGACACTGTGCTGAGATGGGTTGTCTCCTTAGTAAACAGGACCTTTTCTGTTTAAATTGGGAGTTTCTCTGCTCCAATCACTCATGGAGTGCATCTTAGTGCACACTCTGTATTCCTTGAATATGCTCCCATTTGGCTCCATTTTCCACAAACATAAATATCTCGTTTAACTGTTGCGCTGATAAAACACAAATCCAGTCTTGTCCCAGAATATTTGAACATTGACACAATGTTCAGAATTTCGATTCTGTGCACCTTCACAATTGATTTGAAATGAAATAATCAAGAATAATGAAGCACACTGCTCAAGCAACCACAAGGCAAAGAACTGGAATGTTATGCAGTGACCAAATCAATCACCTGACCTGAATCCTACTGAGCTGCATTTCACTTGCTGAAGACAAAACTGAAGGGAACACGCCCCAAGAACCAGCAGAAAGTGAAGACAGCAGCAGTAGAGGCCTGGTAGAACATCACCAGGGACAAAACCCAGCGTCAGATGATGTCTATGAGTTCGAGGCTTCAGGCTGTCAATGACTGCAAAGGATTTACAATCAAATACTAAAAGGGATAATTTTAGATGGATTTTTCTGGTAATGTTTGTTTAAATAATTTTGGTCCCTTGAAAAGGTGGAGGGCACAGATAAAATGTGTTGTAATTCCTACATCGTTCACCTGATTTGAGCAGAAATACCCTAAAAAAAAGCTGAAAGCCTGCACTTAAAGCACATCTTGATTGCTTCATTTTCAAATCCACTGTGGTGTACAGAGCTGAAAAGCTGAAACTGTGTCAGTGTCCAAATATTTATGGACCTAACTGTATACCTGCTGACTTCATTTCCAAAACCTAGATCTTAACTTGCCTCTAGTTAGTGAAGTGATGGAAAGCAATAAACTGTAGAAGTGATTGTGTTTGATCCCCCAACACAACAAGGACCATCACCAATCACGACCATTTACAGTGAAACTACATGCCCAGTGCAAGCACCCTGCTGTCATCTTTGACTTAGCAGTGAAATGTATCAAATACGATAATCTTTAATTTTTTTAGAATGCAAGAAGCTAAAAAGGTAAAATAAAACAAATTTCCCTACCTCACAAAATCAGTCTGAGAAGACGACAAAATATTGTAAACTCATTGAGAGACTGCACTGCGCAGGGCAGACAGCTGTCTCTGCTTGCATGTAATTACATCATACGAGTGCTTTTAAGCTTTGGTCTCATGATGCAAGTTCTCTAAACATACAATGCAAAAAGTCAGATTGGGCCTATTATGAAACATTACATAAATCATTTACTGCCTGATCAAAAATAAAAGCTAACATGAGAAGAATAATTGTATTAGTGGTATTATACTTGGACTAATACTTACAGGGTTTTTATGTGGAGACAAACAAGTGCTTTACCCTTATGGCTGGCTAGTAGAGAACATATATGCAGTGCTCAGCGAATCACAAAGCTCAGTTCACGGTCACTCATCTTAATAAATTACTGTGATCAGATTAACTGTTGCTGTTCAGGAGGGTTCTCTTTGTGAACATTGCCCCTGCTCTCTAAACAGACAAGATCCAAGCAAAGTACGCAACCACACTGTGGCTTCAGAAAGCCATTTGCTGTACTGTCACTGCACATGTATCAGAAAATACACTGCTCAAAAAAAAATAAAAATAAAGGAACATTTTGAAAACATATCGTATTTCAAATGAGAAAAAACTAACTGGATACTTACATTGATATAGACTGGATAATGTGTTAGGAATGAAAAGATGCCACATTGTTTGAAATGAAAAATTAGCAAAAACACAATAATAATAGACTTGTCAGCAAATTTAATGAACTTAACTTACATGCTCTTCAACCTTTTCTCAATATCTTCAGTTCAAAATACACTACATACACTATATACAGTGCCTTGTGAAAGTATTCGGCCCCCTTGAACTTTTCAACCTTTCGCCACATTTCAGGCTTCAAACATAAAGATATAAAATTTTAATTTTTTGTCAAGAATCAACAACAAGTGGGACACAATCGTGAAGTGGAATGAAATTTATTGGATATTTTATACTTTTTTAACAAATAAAAAACTGAAAAGTGGGGTGTGCAATATTATCCGGCCCCCTTGCATTAATACTTTGTAGCGCCACCTTTTCTGCAATTACAGCTGCAAGTCGCTTGGGGTATGTCTCTATCAGTTTTGCACATCGAAAGACTGAAATTCTTGCCCATTCTTCCTTGCAAAACAGCTCGAGCTCAGTGAGGTTGGATGGAGAGCGTTTGTGAACAGCAGTCTTCAGCTCTGCCCACAGATTCTGGATTGGATTCAGGTCTGGACTTTGACTTGGCCATTCTAACACCTGGATATGTTGCTGATGTTAATGTTGTTAACATCAGCGACAATAACGGATTTAGACGATTCACAGAAATGTTCAAATTTGAAATTAAATCGGCGGAAATCCGCGGATCCTTGAAATTAAATTGGCGGAAATCCGCGGATCCGCGGAAAATTGCCATGGATGAATTAAAGATCTTGTTTGCTTACCAATTGGGTACATAATGTCAACAATAATAAAGAAAACAAACTAAAGCATAAAGCTGACCGGGTCACCAGGAAAACAACCAATGGTAGGAAACCAGTCGACCAGCACATAACTCACACAGGTATCCGAAGAACATGAAAACTCCACCCAGAAAGGTTACAGCAAGGTTGTGCTCAACCAAGTAAGCATAGCTTCATCTCTGTCTTGTCAAGTTAATCTGTACAACAAACAGTCAAAGGAAAGAAACACACAGATGCAAATTTGGTCTGCAGGCTCAGCAGTTAAGGCACTGGACTACCGATGAGAAGGATGGCCGTTTAAGCTCGGGTGCTACCAAGATGCCACCCCATTTGCTCCCCAATGCCATAACCTGGTTGTGACCCCAGCCTCCAAACAATCTGGGATACATTAAAGGACATTTCTCCCTTGTGATATCAATAGAACATATAAAAAACAAACAAACAAAACAAAAAAACCCACTACATGTCAGCAGTATTTGCCTAGGTAGACACACCAAATCCAAGTAGAGTCATCTCAACAAGTTTGGCAGTTAAAAAAATGTATGTAACATTTGTTCTGGGACAATATGTTTTAGAATCAATTGGCAATGCAAATACTGTATTAAATACAACAAATTGAAAATTAGACGAATACAGTGATGGATAAGGTACAATATTTATCAATATCTGGTTAAGTAAAATTTTAAATGCAATCCAACAGTAAGATAAAGGAATGTCATGCACTATTAAATTCACAATATACTCTGGTACAATTTAAAAAATAAAAAGGTAAAAACAAATACAGTGAATTTAACTACATGTCACAGTTTTCATTTTATTTGAACCACTACCTGTGAAGCAGTTAGCAGAGATTAACAGATCCTGGTGTTACCTGGAAAACATGTCTGCAGGTGTTCAGTTAGGGCCTCCTGGGTGACAGGTTTATGGGTGGAGTTCATAGCAGAGATAGCCAACAGCAAAACCTCACCCAAAGGGATGAACTGTGATTGGCTGATGGGGGACATACTGATGGGTGACACATCACCTGTGAAAAGACAGAAATCAGTTACTTTGACAGACATTTGGATTAAAGACTGCCTCTGGTAAAAATCAAGTTATTTATCTTGTTTGCATTTTGAGATTGTGTTTTTTTTAAAATGTGTTTATACATGGTGGAACAGAACCTGAGCAATAAAAGCAGTCAATGCAAAGGCAAAGCATTTTCACCGTAATAGCAGTTTACCAATGATAGTCTCTAAAACTCAGATTAACATTTCTAGGGTATCATACACAACATACTTAACCTTCAAGCGACCCAGTGGGGTCATATATGACCCCGGGCATATATATTCTGGCACCATTTTTCTAATTTTAATCGGAAAAAAGTTTCCTACCATGAATTTGTCAATCTGTTTGTCCTGCATTTGTTCATAGAATTTTGTAAGGATCGGCCAATCCGTGTGGCAAGTATAATCCAAACTTGTGCGGGGTCACTTATGACCCCAGGACAATCTATGAGATTTTTGACATTATAGCTTCAGATGGTATCGTAATTTGCCAACTCTAAGCATTATATTTTACTGTTTTGCAGGGAATCATGGCCAACAGACCTAGAACTGCAAGATTTACAGCTGCACAAGCATTGAAACAGATTCTGGATGCCCAGATTGAGGATGAAAATAGCTCCATTGATGGAGATGAATCAGCACCAGACAGTGAAGATCATATCTCTGACATGTCAGATCACCCTGATATAGAATCTGACCATGAAGTCCATCCCATACCTGTGGCACCTCAAGCAGAGCAAGGTGTACCTGCAGAAGAAGCAGGTAGAGGCCAGGCACAGGCTCATGGTGGAGCTAGAGCTTGTGGACGAGCACGTGGGCGAGCAAGGGGACGAGCTCAGGGAAGAGCCTGTGTCCAAGATCAAGGCCAAGCTGCACAACAAGATGTTCCGCCTGTAGGAAATAATGATCAGCATGACCAGCGCAGGCTATACACAGGCAAAAATGGAACAATCTGGGAGAGAAATCCTCCTCCTGCAGGTTGCCGTCATGAACAGGACATAATTCAGACACCGCCAGGGATAACAAATCGGGCACGTTGTGAGGACATCCAGTCAGCACTTTCTAGAGAGCGGATTAGAGAGTGGAATGAAAATCATCCTGACAATCAAAAAGAAGAGTGGAAACCAATTGACAGTACAGAGATCAATGCAGTAATTGGGCTTTGCATCATTGTAGGATTGTACAAAAGCAACCATGAACCTCAAGCATTCCTTTGGTCTAAAATAGATGGCAGACCAATTTTCACAGCTGCAATGTCCAGAACAAGGTTCAGAGACATTCTGAAGTACATGCGCTTTGATAACCGAGCAACCAGAGCAAACAGGCAGGCCACAGACAAACTTGCAGCTTTCAGGGATATTTGGACAATGTTTGTAGCACTGTTACCCAAATACTACATCCCTGGTACCGATTTCTGTGTGGATGAGTTGCTGGTAGCTTTTAGAGGCAGGTGTGGATTCAGACAATACATCCCTTCTAAACCAGCAAAGTACGGGATAAAGATCTGGTGGAATTGCGATGCTGAAACATGCTACCCCTTGAAAGGTGAAGTGTACCTAGGCAGACAACCAGGTGAAGAGCGAGAAGTTGGCCAAGGGGCAAGAGTCGTCAAAGATCTTACATCTCCCTGGCGCAGAAGTGGAAGAAATATCACTGCAGACAATTTCTTCACCTCAGTCCCCCTTGCTGAAGAGCTGTTGAATGATGGGCTTACTTACGTAGGCACTATCAGGTCAAACAAGCCACACATCCCAGAAGAGATGAAACCTAGCAATGGGAGAGAGGAGCACAGCCCAATGTTTGGTTTTCATGACCAGCTCACTCTTGTTTCATATGTACCAGCTCATGGCAAAGCAGTACTGGCACTCTCAACCATGCACCATGGCAACAGCATTAGTGGTGATCAGCAAAAGTGAGACATCACACTGCATTACAATGACACCAAAAGCGGGGTAGACAACCTTGAACACTTGGCAACAATGCACACCTCTCGACGCAAGATCAACAGATGGCCAATGGTCTTGTTCTTCAACATGATCGACGTTGCAGGCATTGCTGCTTTCATCATCTGGCTAGGAAACTTTCCTGACTGGAAATCATCAGAAGGCACCCGCAGGCGTCGTGTCTTCCTCAGAGAACTTGGCTATGAACTGGCCAAGCCACATGTTGAGAGAAGGTCACAGGTTCCAAACCTCCACTCAGCCACTAGGGAAGCAATGGCAAGTATTGGTGTTGGGCCTGCTCCCCCAGAAGAGTAGCCTGGAGCAGCTGAAGTACCTGCCCAACGCAAACGCTGCTCATTCTGCCCACGCAACACTGACAGGAAAGTATCATGTTTTTGTGGAATGTGCAACAAACCAGTTTGCCCAGAACATAGCCAAAAACAAGTTGTGTGTGATGATTGTGTCTAAGATGTATCACTAACAGGGAAGTGTCTCATGTGTTTGTGCTACCAGCAACAAGACGGCAGTGTGCCAGAACATAGCCATGAACACTTCTATTTTTGGTGACTAGGCATTCCATTTTGACAGTTACATATTTCAGATAGTTCAGCCATATAATTATTATTTCTATTACCATATCTAAACATTATCTATGATATTACATATTTACAAACAAGAAGTTGGTGTTTTTTTAAACAGAGACATGATTGAACAAAGCTGACTGATGGGTTCATTGAGATTTGTGTTAAAGTATTGGCATATTTGCCAGTCACCGGTTCTCCTAGACTTTGATGCTATGTAATTATCCTACCACATTGTAATACATATTTTATGCTAAGTAACTTTACTTTTTATGATTTATTTTCATTTTTGATGCAAAGGGAAAAAAAATGCAAAGAAATAAAAGGTAACATGCATATTACAAGATGTAACAGACAAGGGTTGTCTAAATAAATGTGATTTTGTTCTATCATTGTGTGTTTATGGCTGCTTTTTTGTAAAAATATATCAAATTCCATACCTTATTACATAAGATGATGGACAAATATATTAGAGAGTGAATTAAGTATGAAGAACCCTAAAACAATCATTTATATAGAAATATTCCTATATAAAGTCAATGGGGTCACAAATGACCCCACTCGGTCATATTAGTCACCGAAATAGCTTGGTCGCTTGAGGTTTAATAAATCAATCCTGTCTACTTGTGAGGCGGGTTTTCCATATTGTTATTCAGTACTGTTTTTTGGCTGTGAGAGTGTTTAAGCTAAATTGTATGTGACCTCATGTGTCTGAGTTGCACTGTCGAGCTTCCCTAGACCCTTGTGCCGTCAGAAACATGGGATCTAGCATGGCTAGGCTATCGATTATATGGAAGTGGTTCGGGTTTGACAAGACTGACACAGAGCAAACTGCAGTCATGTGCAAGGTTTGCAAAAGTACTGTGAAAACGAAGAGTAGCAGCACAACTAACCTCTTTCAGCACCTCTGGCAGAGGCATCCTAAAGAATGGGAAAAGTGCCCGCAGCTACGGGAGTGCGGCATTGCTAGGGTTGCCACCTGTTTCTTAAAATATGGAATCGTCCTTTATTTGACAATTAATTGTAGTGTCCCGTATTGATTCAATACGGGACGCTAATTGTTCCGTATTTTCATAAATGTCCCATACACGTCTGTCACACTCACATCAAAACTGCATAATAAACAGAATAAAACACAGGAAATATTAAGGGCAGTCAGTTTCATCTTCCTTAGACCTATGTAGCGAGGACCCGATGCGAGGTCCAGCAGGTCCGTTTGCCGGTTCTGCCACGGGTTTCCTGCGTGTTTAAAAATGTCTACACCTGAAACTCCACCACGTCCAAAGAAGCAAAAACGTTTTCAAAAGCACAGGCGTGAGTGGGAAGACTGGAACCCTGGCAATAGGTACAAGGCAAACTGTGGTTTCTGTTGCTCATAGACTAGCTGAAGTAAGGCAGCATCAGGAGACCAACATGTAAGAAGCATGAAAACGGAGAGAATCCAACCAGCAGGTTATAATCATATAATCATCTCCTGAAGTCCCTTTTGTAAGGGACATCAGTACATGGTTGTGAATTTACCAGAAGATGATTATAGTCAGACTAATGTGGCAAGTAGACTCTATATTTTAGTCACTCAATAAATGCCTAAGTTGTTTAATAGTATTTGAAATGCTTTTGTTTTTTAAAATATCCTTTATTTAATAGCCTATATGTGATCAATAAATGGTCTCTGCCTATCTAAAGAAAAACTAACTCAGAACTCTGATATGTTAACGGTACTAAATAAATAAGTCAGTAAATACATTCATACACACATAAATAAGTTAATACATTCATTGTGTTAAGAAAAGATTTAGATGGGGAAAATATCTGTAGAGAATTTCCTTGTCCAGTATTCTGCATTCAGTTTTTGCAGAATCCAGTATTACACACTGGTTGGCCATTACATTTTATTAGTATGGTTTCACTGTTTAAAATGATGCCACATCTTTTTAGACAGAACCTGTGATCATAAAACAATAAAAAAAACTCTTAGTTTTGTGTTAATAAAGCACTTAAATCTTTAAGTATGACTAAATGCTTTTTTCAAAATTAAATATACCAATCCTTGGGTGGTTGTGGCCCCGCGTTTGGTAAAGTTGGAAAGATATTCACAGATTCAGACTTCCAGCATCAATAACTCATTAGATATAGGTTGTCAAAACATAAACGATGCCTCTTTCCCATTGTTGTAAGGCAGATGTTGTGCTACAAGCCCAGTTTTATCAAAAGTAGCTGTCTTTCAAGTTGCAGAAATACCATTGGTGTCTATGAGCAGCTGGCTGTGAACAGGGACCGCCTGCAAATTGCAAAACTGCTGCAACAGCGAAGAGAGACACAAATATTCAATAACCTCACTCTGATATACTGTAGTGTCAACAGAATCACTGCAGCCTTCAACTGGCTCCAGTTGACACCAGTGTTATTCCTGCAGCTTGATAGACAGCTACTTTGATAAAACTGGGCTTGTAGCACATTGTGTACCTTACAACGATGGGAAAGAGGCATCGTTTATGTTTTGACAATGTATGTCTAATGAGTTATTGATGCCGGAAGTCTTAATCTGTGAATGTCTTTTCTATTTTACTGAAATGTGGCCCCGAGGAGTCGTGGTGGGCGTCCTTTATTTACGTTTCTGAAAGGTGAAAACCCTAGGCATGGCAAGCACTAGCCATAGCAAACAGACCGCAAAGAAACAACAAAAATCGATTAAAATCGTTATCGTCCAAGATGACTAAAAAAAACAAAACAAAACAAAAAAAAACAAGATTTTATTTTTTGGCCATATCGCCCAGCCCTAAGCCCAGATAAATGTCACCCAGAGTTCTAGTAGCAGACACATCTCTGCATCAACTGTTCAGAGCAGACTGACCAATCAGGACTTTATGGTCATATAGCTGCTAAGAAACCACTACAAAGGAAAAGCAACAAGCAGAAGAGATTAGTTTGGTCCAAGAAACACCAGGAATGGACATTAGACCAGCAGAAATGTGTGCTTTGGTCTCATGAGTTCAAATTTGAGATCTTTTGAGTCCATCTGCCATGTCTTTGTGAGACCAGAAAAGTTGAATGGAGGGTTTGCACTGTTCCCACTGTAAAGCATGCTTTACTGGTGACCACTGTTCCCTCTAAGCTGCGCGCGTGCGCAATTGCGCACTACTGACACAGTCTCAGCCCACAGAAAATCTGCGTTGCGCACAAAAAAAATCCAACTTAAATTGAAAATAAAAGAAATTCATAATTCATTCTGTGCTATTTTTCAATGTGAGTCAGTGAGCGACCCGTGACTGGCTGCTCCAGCCAGTGATGTGATTCATGTAGGTATTTACGCAGCTAATCAACGTCATTTACAGATGTCCTTATGTGCAGCCACCTTAGCCAGCTGCTACAGCGCACTAGCGTATCTAGTCTTCTATATACAGTGCCTTGTGAAAGTATTCGGCCCCCTTGAACTTTTCAACCTTTCGCCACATTTCAGGCTTCAAACATAAAGATATAAAATTTTAATTTTTTGTCAAGAATCAACAAGTGGGACACAATCGTGAAGTGGAACGAAATTTGTTGGATATTTTAAACTTTTTTAACAAATAAAAACCTGAAAAGTGGGGCGTGCAATATTATTCGGCCCCCTTGCATTAATACTTTGTAGCGCCACCTTTTGCTGCAATTACAGCTGCAAGTCGCTTGGGGTATGTCTCTATCAGTTTTGCACATCGAGAGACTGAAATTCTTGCCCATTCTTCCTTGCAAAACAGCTCGAGCTCAGTGAGGTTGAATGGAGAGCGTTTGTGAACAGCAGTCTTCAGCTCTGCCCACAGATTCTCGATTGGATTCAGGTCTGGACTTTGACTTGGCCATTCTAACACCTGGATATATTTATTTGTGAACCATTCCATTGTAGATTTGGCTTTATGTTTTGGATCATTGTCCTGTCGGAAGATAAATCTCCGTCCCAGTCTCAGGTCTTTTGCAGACTCCAACAGGTTTTCTTCCAGAATGCTCCTGTATTTGGCTCCATTCATCTTCCCATCAATTTTAACCATCTTCCCTGTCCCTGCTGAAGAAAAGCAGGCCCAAACCATGAGGCTGCCACCACCATGTTTGACAGTGGGGATGGTGTGTTCAGGGTGATGAGCTGTGTTGCTTTTACACCAAACATATCGTTTTGCATTGTGGCCAAAAAGTTGGATTTTGGTTTCATCTGACCAGAGCACCTTCTTCCACATGTTTGGTGTGTCTCCCAGGTGGCTTGTGGCAAACTTTAAACCAGACTTTTTATGGATATCTTTGAGAAATGGCTTTCTTCTTGCCACTCTTCCATAAAGGCCAGATTTGTGCAGTGTACGACTGATTGTTGTCCTATGGACAGACTCTCCCACCTCAGCTGTAGATCTCTGCAGTTCATCCAGACTGATCATGGGCCTCTTGGCTGCATCTTTGATCAGTCTTCTCCTTGTTGGAGGTGAAAGTTTAGAGGGACGGCCGGGTCTTGGTAGATTTGCAGTGGTCTGATACTCCTTCCATTTCAATATGATTGCTTGCACAGTGCTCCTTGAGATGTTTAAAGCTTGGGAAATCTTTTTGTATCCAAATCCGGCTTTAAACTTCTCCACAACAGTATCTCGGACCTGCCTGGTATGTTCCTTGGTCTTCATGATGCTCTCTGCACTTTAAACAGAACCCTGAGACTATCACAGAGCAGGTGCATTTATACGGAGACTTGATTACACACAGGTGGATTCTATTTATCATCATCAGTCATTTAGGACAACACTGGATCATTCAGAGATCCTCATTGAACTTCTGGAGTGAGTTTGCTGCACTGAAAGTAAAGGGGCCGAATAATATTGCACACCCCACTTTTCAGTTTTTTATTTGTTAAAAAGTATAAAATATCCAATAAATTTCATTCCACTTCACGACTGTGTCCCAATTGTTGTTGATTCTTGACAAAAAATTAAAATTTTATATCTTTATGTTTGAAGCCTGAAATGTGGCGAAAGGTTGAAAAGTTCAAGGGGGCCGAATATTTTCGCAAGGCACTGTATATCTATGCTTCTCTGCTCTGCGCGTTTAAAAATGTCCACACCCGTAACGCCACCACGTCCAAAGAAGCAACAACGCTTGAGTGGGAAGACTCGAAGCCCCTGGCAATGGGTACAAGAAAAACATTTTTTCTGTTGCTGGTTGAAGTAAGGCAGCATCAGGAGACAAACATGTAAGAAACATGAGAACAGAGAGGACCCAACCAGCAGGTCACAGTTTATCATCCCCAGTCATCTCCTGAAGTCCATTTGGTAAGGGACATCATGATGAGATTAGCTGGATTTCCTACAGTATGGGTTTGTGAATTCACCAGATTATGCTTATAATCATGCTGATGTGGCTGTAGACTCTACAGTATTTTAGTGACTCAATAAACTCCTAAGTTTTATTTAAATGCTTTTTAGTTTTCAATAAACATTTATTTAATAGCATATATGTGATCAATAAATGGCCTTTGCCTATCTAAAGAAAGATTCACTCAAAACTCTATGTTAACAGTACTAAATAAATAAATACGTGCATACACGCATAAATTAGTTAATACATTAACTGTGTTAAGATAAGATTTAGATATAGATGAAAACATATCTGTAGATAATTTCTTTGTACATTATTCTGCATTCAGTTGTTTCTGTTTTTGCAGAATCCGGTATTGCACACTGGTTTGTCAGTACATTTTATTTCATTAGTATGGTTTCACTGTTTAAAATGATATCACTTCTTTTCAGACATAACCTGTTATCATAAAAGAATGCAAAATTCTTAGTTCCGTGTTAATAAAGTGCTTAAAGTTTTAAGTATGGCTAAATGCTTTTTTCAAAATTAAATATGCCACTCCTTGGGTGGTAGTGGCCTCAACTTCAGTAAAGTTGGATTCAGAGTTCCAGCATCTATAACTCGTTAGATATAGGTTGTCAAAAACATAAACAATGCCTCTTTCCAATAGTTGGAAGGCACACGATGTGCTACAAGCCCAGTTTTATCAAAAGTAGCTGTCTTTCAAGCTGTGTCTATGGAGGGAACAGGGACCATCTGCAACAGCAAAGACAGACAAAAATATTCAATAACTTAACTCTTATACATTGTAGTGTCACCAAAATCACTGCAGCCTTCAACTGCCTCCTGCTGACAAAATGTTTTAACAGAAATGTAAATGCTGTAATTTGGTTCTTTTAACAAACCATGTAACTTGGATGGATGTGATGCTGGCGTGACCACAATACACACGTCTGATGTTGCTCACAGTGGTCCAAGGGTCTGCTCAGTGAGTTTGCGTGTTTGTTCAGACTCATGAAAAATTAGAGGGAACATTGCTGGTGACACTGTTAGGGATTTTTTTTCCAAATTGAAGGCACACTGGACCAGCATGTCTACCACAGCACCCTGCAGCAACATGCCATCCCATCTGGTTTGGTTTAGTTGGACCATCATTTATTTTTCAACAGGACAATGACCCCAAACACACGTCCAGGCTGTGGAAGCACTATCTGACCAAGAAGGAGATGATGGAGTGCTGTCTCAGATGACCTGGTCTCCACTGTCAACTGACCTAATCTAAAGTATAAAACATGTTTTGATTCACTTCACAGATTATTCTTTCCTTTATAATTCCAGATGTGTTCATTGATAGTTTTGATGCCTTCAGTGAGAATCTACAAATATATAAATAGTCATGAAAACAAAAGAGAAAACAGTAAATTAAAGCTGCAAGCAGTACTGAACAGGTCCTCGCACTCTTGCTGGTCGGCGAATGCAAGCATGTCCAACAGGCGGCGCTGCAACCGAGAGTATCTTTCAGTTAATGGATGTGATGAGGGTTGGACTCTGATCACACATGTAAAATTTAAAACAGTTTAAAGCTTGTAAAGGCGAGTTATACAACATTTCCTGTCCATCCACCTGGTGGCGCTGCAACAGAGAGTGTATTTCAAACAGTGGATGTGATGAGGGTTGGACTCTGATCACACGTGAAGTTTCAGGCTGATTTGAAAATATTTTGTCACGCTTCCACAATTCCTTTAGAATATAAAATTTTTCACCAGTCCAGATGTATGTACAAATTTTCATGCTTTTTCAAGCATGTTAAGCTCCTGAAAAATGCAGTTGTTTTGGCAGGATAAAAATAAAGCTGCAAGCAGCGTTGAATGGGTCCTCGTATCCTTGCTGGTCGGCAACCCCAAGTATGTCCACCAGACAATGCTGCGTGGTGAGCTGTTGAGCATTCTAAGCCTGTCAAAAACTATTTTGTTTGTCACAACAATGCTTTGCCACAGCAACAGCATTTTATCAAATGTCAAAATCTTCACACTGAGGGGGATGAGGGGGACAGGGGATGATGACTGAGCTGACCAATTTTCAGAATGACATGACAAAGTTTGGAGCAATGGTATGTGCAAATTTAATGTCTAAACTTCTTGTTACCAATAGGTGGCACTATGACTTTTTCTAAATTTTTCAGTGTGGATGTCCTCACAATGGGCCTGGTGTCCAGCACATGAAGTTTGGGGCAGATAGGATGAGGATTTGCTGAGATATAAGCATTTTAGTCGTCATGGCGAGATATCAAAATTCGCCGCGCCGCCACAGACACACCTTTTGATGACACGTCACCATTTTCACTGTGAATCCTCATCAATATGTCAGAGTTTATGTCACCACATTTGAGGTGAATCTGAACAAGAGACAAAGATTAATACATCAAAGTGTAAAAAATGACTTTCTGTTGCCAGCAGGTGGCGCTCTGACTGTAAATGGATTTCATCATATGGACGTGATCAGGGCAGGAATCTGATCATACATATAAAGTTTCAGACAGATTGGAGCATGTTCAGGGCATTTACACAGCATTTGAAATTTCATGGCGAAGGATCAAAATTCCACAGACCGCCACGGACACGCCCTTTGACTTTGGAAAAAGATTTTAATAACTTTTGCTCATTAAGGCCTCCTCTATGAACTGGTCGAATTTGAGGCGAATTGGAGTTTCCCCTGGGAGGAACTCGCTCTGGAAAAAAATGAAAAAAGGGCAAAATCTGACATTCAACGCAAAATAGTTCACTTCCTGTTGGGTTTGGAATATGGCTGTCACTGACTTTTTTGTTCAGCCTGATGTGCTGCATATGTGTACCAAATTTGGTGGCTGTAGGTGAAAAACGCTGCCCGTGGAAAAGTGTAGGGGGCGCTATGGAGCCATTTTGTACACTTCCACAATTCCTTTAGAATATAAATTTTTCACCAGTCCTGATGTGTGTGCAAATTTTCATGACTTTTCGAGCATGTTTAGGCCCTGAAAAATGCAGTTGTTTTGGCGAAACAATAATAATAATTAAAGCTGCAAGCAGCGTTGAACGGGTCCTCGCATCCTTGCTGGTCGGCCACCCCAAGTATGTCCACCAGACAATGCTGCGACAGAATACATTTAGGGCCATGGATGTAACGAGGGTTGGATTCTGAAAACACAGGTTAAATTTCAGGTAGATTGGAGCATGTACAGGCTATTTATGCAGCACTTTCTGTCCATCCACCAGGTGGCGCTATCTGTGTGACTGTATATTGGTCTATGAAGCTCATCAGGAATGGAATCTGATCAAACGTGTAAAGTTTGAGGCAGATTGCAGCATGTACACGGGATTTACATAAGACGTCCTGCTTCATGTCGGAACATTAAAGTTCAGTTGGCCGCCATGGCCACACCCTTTGAGTTTTGTGAACAATTTTCACAAATATGCAACCTGAAGGCGTGTAGTATATATTGTATCAATTTCAGGTGTTTTGGAGTTATTGCCTGTGAGAAATCAATTGTTGAAAATGATCAAAAACACCAAAAATCTGACATTTCATTCAAAATGGCCAACTTCCTGTTGGGTTTAGAAAATGACTCCAAGAGACTTTTTTGTTTGCAGTGATGTGCTACATATGCATGCCAAATTTCATAGTCATAGGTGAAAGTCTCTGTGGAGGCTATTTTTTAAATGCTTTAGGGGGTGCTATGGCACATGCTGTGAATGTATTTTGGCCAATAAATGTGCTCAGGACAGGACTGTGTTTAATCATGTGAGGTGTGAGGTAGATTGGAGCATGCAGAGGATAGTTAGGTAGCACTTGATGTTTCATGGCGAACCATCAAAATTCTGGAGGTCGCCATGTCCACACCTTTTGACTCTGGAAGAATCTTTTAATAACTTTTGATCATAACATCGTGTTGTATACCCTGGTAAAATTTGAGGTCTCTGGGAGTTAACCCCTAGGAGGAGTTCGCTCTCAAAAATTAAAAAAATAGAGAAAATTTTTCCACGTAATTCAAAATGGCGGACTTCCTGTTGAGTTTAGGGGATGGCTCCAAGAGGCTTTTTTGTGTGTCCTGGTGTGCTCTATAGGCCTCCCAAATTTTGTGGATGTAGGTGAAACGTGCTGCCGGGGCTGTTTGTAAAACATACTGCAGGGGGCGCTATAGCACATGCCCTGTAGAGATGCATACAGTGTTATTCCTTGAGACGACTGTGATGTGTGTGTAAATTTTGGTGAGCTGTTGAGCATTCTAAGCCTGTCAAAAAGTACTTTGTTTGTCACAAAAACAACGCGTTGCCACGGCAACAGCATTTCATCAAATATCAAAATCTTCACACTGTGGTATTGTCTGGGGGTGAAGAATCAGCTGACCAATTTTCAGAATGACATGACAAACTTTGGAGCAATCATGCACACAAATGTAATTTCTTAACTGCTTGTTATCAATTGGTGGCGCTACAACTTTTCCTAAATTTTTGAGTGTGGATGTCCTCAGAGTGGGCTTGGTGTCCAGCACATGAAGTTTGCGGCAGATAGGATGAGGATTTGCTGAGATATAAACATTTTAGTCGTCATGGCGAGACATCAAAATTCGCCGCGCCGCCACAGACACACCTTTTGATGACACATCACCATTTTCACTGTGAATCATCATCAACATGTTAAGGTTTATGTCACCACATTTGAGGTGAATCTGTGCAAGTGGCAAAGAATAATACATCAAAGTGTAAAAAATGGCATTTTCTGTTGCCAGCAGGTGGCGCTGTGACTGTGAACGTATTTCATCATATGGATCTGATCAGGGCAGGACTCTGATCATACATATAAAGTTTCAAGCAGATTGGAGCATGTTCAGGGCATTTACACCGCACTTGAAATTTCATGGCGAAGGATCAAAATTCCACAGACCGCCACGGACACGCCCTTTGACTTTGGAAAAAGATTTTAATAACTTTTGCTCATTAAGGCCTCCTGAATGTACCGGTTGAATTTGAGGCGAATTGGAGTTTCCCCCTGGGAGGAGTTCGCTCTGGAAAAAAACATGAAAAATGGGCAAAATCTGACATTCAACGCAAAATAGGTCACTTCCTGTTGGGTTTGGAATATGGCTGTCACTGACTTTTTTGTTCAGTCTGATGTGCTGCATATGTGTACCAAATTTGGTAGCTGTAGGTGAAACATGATGGGCGTGGGAAAGTGTAGGGGGCGCTATGGAGCCATTTTGCCACACACCTCCACAATTCCTTTAAAATGTGAAATTTTTCACCAGTCCTGATGTGAGTACAAATTTTCATGAGTTTTTGAGCATGTTTAGGCACTCAAAAATGCAGTTGTTCTGAGAGACAAATAATAATTAAAGCTGCAAGCAGCATTGAACGGGTCCTCGCATCCTTGCTGGTCGGCGACCCCAAGCATGTCCACCAGGCAATGCTCCGACAGAGTATACTTAGGCCCATGAATGTGACGAGGGCTGGATTCTGAGCACTCAGGTCAAATTTCAGGCAGATTGGAGCATGTACAGGCTATTAATTCAGCACTTTGTGTCCATCCATCAGGTGGCGCTATCTGTGTGACTGTATATTGGTCGATGAAACTCATCAGGACTGGACTCTGATCAAACATGTAAAGTTTGAGGCAGAATGCAGCATGTCCAGGGGATTTACACAAGACGACCTGCTTCATGGCGTAACATTAAAGTTCAGTTGGCCGCCATGGCCACGCCCTTTGAGTTTTGTGAACAATTTTCGCAAATATGCAACCTGAAGGCGTGTTTTATATATTGTCCCAAATTCAGGTGTTTTGGAGTTATTGCCTGTGACAAATGAATTGTTGAAAATGACCAAAACTACCAAAAATCTGACATTTCATTCAATATGGCGGACTTCCTGTTGGTTTTAGAGAATGATTCCAAGAGACTTTTTTGTTTGTACTGACGTGCTACATATGCATGCCAAATTTCATAGTCATCGGTGAAAGTCTCTGTGGAGGCTATTTTTTAAATGCTGTAGGGGACGCTATGGTACATGCTGTGAATGTATTTTAGTCTATAAATGTGATCAGGACAGGACTGTGTTTAATCATGTGAGGTCTGAGGTAGATTGGAGCATGCAGAGGATAGTACGATACCACTTGATGTTTCATGGTGAACCATCAAAATTCTGGAGGTCGCCATGTCCACACCCTTTGACTCTGGAAGAATCTTTTAATAACTTTTGATCATAACATTGTGTTGTCTACCCTGGTAAAATTTGAGGTCTCTGGGAGTTAACCCCTAGGAGGAGTTCGCTCTCAAAAATTAAAAAAATAGAGAAAATTTATCCACATAATTCAAAATGGCGGACTTCCTGTTGAGTTTAGGGGATGGCTCCAAGAGGCTTTTTTGTGCATCGTGATGTGCTCTATAGGCCTCCCAAATTTTGTGGATGTAGGTGAAACGTGCTGCCGGGGCTGTTTATTAAACATACTGCAGGGGGCGCAATAGCACATGCCCTGCAGAGATGCATACATTCTTATTCCTTGAGACGACAGTGATGTGTGTGTAAATTTTGGTGAGCTGTTGAGCATTCTAAGCCTGTCAAAAAGTACTTTGTTTGTCACAAAAACAACGCGTTGGCACGGCAACAGCATTTTATCAAATGCTAAAATCTTCATACTTTGGCATTGTCAGGGTGTGATGAATCAGCTGACCAATTTTCAGAATGATATGACAAAGTTTGGAGCAATGGTGTGTGCAAATGTAATTTCTAAACTTCTTGTTATCAATAGGTGGCGCTACAACTTTTCCGAAATTTTTGAGTGTGGATGTCCTCAGAGTGGGCTTGGTGTCCAGCACATGAAGTTTGGGTAAGATAGGATGAGGATTTGCTGAGATATAAACATTTTAGTCGTCATGGCGAGACATCAAAATTCGCCGTGCCGCCACAGACACGCCTTTTGATGACACATCACCATTTTAACTGTGAATCATCATCAACTTGTTAAGGTTTATGTCACTACATTTGAGGTGAATCTGAGCAAGAAGCAAAGAATAATACATCAAAGTGTAAAAAATGACATTTTCTGTTGCCAGCAGGTGGCGCTCTGACTGTGGATGGATTTCATCATATGGATGTGATCAGGGCAGGAATCTGATCATACATATAAAGTTTCAGGCAGATTGAAGCATGTTCAGGGCATTTACACAGCACTTGAAATTTCATGGCGAAGGATCAAATTTCCACAGACCGCCATGGACACGCCCTTTGACTTTGGCAAAAGATTTTAATAACTTTTGCTCATTAAGGCCTCCTGTATGTACTGGTCGAATTTGAGGTGAATTGGAGTTTCCCCCTGGGAGGAGTTCGCTCTGGAAAAAAACATGAAAAATGAGCAAAATCTGACATTCAACGTAAAATAGCTCACTTCCTGTTGGGTTTGGAATATGGCTGTCACTGACTTTTTTGTTCAGTCTGATGTGCTGCATATGTGTACCAAATTTGGTAGCTGTAGGTGTAAAATGATGGGCGTGGGAAAGTGTAGGGGGCGCTATGGAGCCATTTTGCCACACACCTCCACAATTCCTTTAAAATATGAAATTTTTCACCAGTTCTGGTGTGTGTACAAATTTTCATGAGTTTTTGAGCATGTTTAGGCCCTCAAAAATGCAGTTGTTCTGAGAGACAAATAATAATAATAATTAAAGCTGCGAGCAGCGTTGGACGGGTCCTCGCATCCTTGCTGGTCGGCGACCCCAAGCATGTCCACCAGGCAATGCTGCGACAAAGTGTATTTAGGCTCATGGATGTAACGAGGACTGGATTCTGAGCACTCAGGTCAAATTTCAGACAGATTGGAGCATGTACAGACTATTTTTGCAGCACTTTGTGTCCATCCACCAGGTGGCACTATGTCTGTGACTGTATAGTGGTCTATGAAACTCATCAGGACTGGACTCTGATCAAACATGTAAAGTTTGAGGTAGATTACAGCATGTACAGGGGATTTACACAAGACGTCCTGCTTCATGGCGTAACATTAAAGTTCAGTTGGCCGCCATGGCCATGCCCTTTGAGTTTTGTGAACAGTTTTCGCAAATATGCAACCTGAAGGCGTTTCTTATATATTTTCCAAAATTCAGGTGTTTTGGAGTTATTGCCAGTGACAAATGAATTGTTGAAAATGACCAAAAACACCAAAAATCTGACATTTAATTCAAAATGGCTGACTTTCTGTTGTGTTTAGAGAATGACTCCAAGAGACTTTTTTGCTTGCACTGATGTGCTACATATGCATGTCAAATTTCATAGTCATCGGTGAAAGTCTCTGTGGAGGCTATTTTTTAAATGCTGTAGGGGACGCTATGGTACATGCTGTGAATGTATTTTAGTCTATAAATGTGATCAGGACAGGACTGTGTTTAATCATGTGAGGTCTGAGGTAGATTGGAGCATGCAGAGGATAGTACGATACCACTTGATGTTTCATGGCGAACCATCAAAATTCTGGAGGTCGTCATGTCCACACCCTTTGACTCTGGAAGAATCTTTAATAACTTTTGATCATAACATTGTGTTGTCTACCCTGGTAAAATTTGAGGTCTCTGGAGTTAACCCCTAGGAGGAGTTCGCTCTCAAAAATTAAAAAAATAGAGAAAATTTATCCACATAATTCAAAATGGCGGACTTCCTGTTGAGTTTAGGGGATGGCTCCAAGAGGCTTTTTTGTGCATCTGATGTGCTCTATAGGCCTCCCAAATTTTGTGGATGTAGGTGAAACGTGCTGCCGGGGCTGTTTATTAAACATACTGCAGGGGGCGCAATAGCACATGCCCTGCAGAGATGCATACATTCTTATTCCTTGAGACGACTGTGATGTGTGTGTAAATTTTGGTGAGCTGTTGAGCATTCTAAGCCTGTCAAAAAGTACTTTGTTTGTCACAAAAACAACGCGTTGGCACGGCAACAGCATTTTATCAAATGCTAAAATCTTCATACTTTGGCATTGTCAGGGTGTGATGAATCAGCTGACCAATTTTCAGAATGATATGACAAAGTTTGGAGCAATGGTGTGTGCAAATGTAATTTCTAAACTTCTTGTTATCAATAGGTGGCGCTACAACTTTTCCGAAATTTTTGAGTGTGGATGTCCTCAGAGTGGGCTTGGTGTCCAGCACATGAAGTTTGGGTAAGATAGGATGAGGATTTGCTGAGATATAAACATTTTAGTCGTCATGGCGAGACATCAAAATTCGCCGTGCCGCCACAGACACGCCTTTTGATGACACATCACCATTTTAACTGTGAATCATCATCAATGTGTTCAGGCTTATGTCACAACATCTGAGGTGAATCTGAGCAACAGGCTAAGAATAGTACATGAAAGTCTAAAAATGTCAAATTCTTGATACCACAAGGTGGCGCTGTGACTGTGAATGAATCTTGCTGTATGGATGTCATCGAGGCAGGTCTGTGATCATACATGTAAAGTTTCATTCAGATCGGAGCATGTTCAGGAGAGTTAGACAGCATTTCCTGTTTCATGGCGAAGGATCAAATTTCAACAGGCCGCCACGACCACACCCTTTAACTATGGAGGAAGATTTTGATAACTTTTTCTCAGGAAGGTCTGCTGTATGTACTGGCAAAATTTCAGATCGCTCAGACTTTTCCCCGAGGAGGAGTTCATCATAGATTTTGTACAGTTAACGCATGATGGCGCACTTCCTGTTGGGTGTAGAGCATGGCTGTGATTGACTTTTTTGTGTTTCCTGATGTGCTGCATATGCCTCCCAAATTTTGTTGCTCTCGACCAAACTCCCTCTGAGTTGGCCTAATACCACTTTTTAAAATTTTGTAGGGGGTGCTATGGAGCCATTTTTGCACACACCTCCACATGCCCTACAAAATATGAAATTTTTCGCCAGTTCTGATGTGTGTGCAAATTTTCATGACTTTTTGGCATGTTTAGGCCCTCAAAAATGCAGTTGTTCTGAGAGACAAATAATAATAATAATAATAATAATAATAATAATAATAATAATAATAAACCGTAGGGTTTCAATAGGGTCCTACGGCACCGTTGGTGCCTTGGACAGCCGGTGCCCTTGCACCGCCTGTCCTCGCATACTTCCTGGTCGGCGACCCCAAGCATCTCCACCAGACAAAGCTACGACTGAGAGTGTATTTAGGCCCATGAATGTCACAAAGGCTGGATTCTGAGCACACAGGTCAAATTTCAGGCAGATTTGAGCATGTACAGGCTATTTATGCAGCACTTTGTGTCCATCCACCAGGTGGCGCTATCTCTGTGACTGTATGTTGGTCTATGAAACTCATCAGGACTGGACTCTGATCAAACATGTAAAGTTTGAGGCGGATTGCAGCGTGTACAGGGGATTTACACAAGACGTCCTGCTTCATGGCGTAACATTAAAGTTCAGCTGCCCGCCATGGCCACGCCCTTTGAGTTTTATGAACAATTTTCGCAAATATGCAACCTGAAGACGTGTCTTATATATTTTCCCAAATTCAGATGTTTTGGAGTTATTGCCTGTGAGAAATGAATTTTTGAAAATGACCAAAAACACCAAAAATCTGACATTTAATTAAAAATGGCCGACTTTCTGTTGGGTTTAGAGAATGACTCCAAGAGACTTTTTTGTTTGCACTGACATGCTACATTTGCATGCCAAATTTCATAGTCCCAGCTGAAAGTCTCTGTGGAGGCTATTTTTTAAATGCTGTAGGGGGCGCGATGGTACATGCTGTGAATGTATTTTAGTCTATAAATGTGATCAGGACAGGACTGTGTTTAATCATGTGAGGTCTGAGGTAGATTGGAGCATGCAGAGGATAGTAAGATACCACTTGATGTTTCATGGCGAACCATCAAAATTCTGGAGGTCGCCATGTCCACACCCTTTGACTCTGGAAGAATCTTTTAATAACTTTTGATCATAACATCGTGTTGTATACCCTGGTAAAATTTGAGGTCTCTGGGAGTTAACCCCAAGGAGGAGTTCGCTCTCAAAATTAAAAAAATAGAGAAAATTTATCCACATAATTCAAAATGGCGGACTTCCTGTTGAGTTTAGGGGATGGCTCCAAGAGGCTTTTTTGTGCATCGTGATGTGCTCTATCGGCCTCCCAAATTTTGTGGATGTAGGTGAAACATGCTGCCGGGGCTGTTTATTAAACATACTGTAGGGGGCGCTATAGCACATGCCCTGCAGAGATGCATACAGTGTTATTCCTTGAGGGGACAGTGATGTGTGTGTAAATTTTAGTGAGCTGTTGAGCATTCTAAGCCTGTCAAAAAGTACTTTGTTTGTCACAAAAACAACGCGTTGGCACGGCAACAGCATTTCATCAAATATCAAAATCTTCACACTGTGGTATTGTCTGGGGGAGAAGAATCAGCTGACCAATTTTCGGAATGATATGAAAAAGTTTGGAGCAATGGTGTGTGCAAATGTAATTTCTAAACTTCTTGTTACCAATAGGTGGCGCTATGACTTTTTCCAAAATTTTCACCGTGGATGACCTCACACTGGGAATGGTGTCCAGCACATGAAGTTTGGGGCAGATACGATTAGGATTTGCTGAGATATAAACATTTTAGTCGTCATGGCGAGACATCTAAATTCGCCGCGCCGCCACAGACACACCTTTTTATGACACGTCACCATTTTCACTGTGAATAATCATCAACATGTTAAGGTTTATTTCACCACATTTGAGGTGAATCTGAGCAAGAGACAAAGAATAATACATCAAAGTGTAAAAAATGACATTTTCTGTTGCCAGCAGGTGGCGCTCTGACTGTGAATGGATTTCATCATATGGATGTGATCAGGGCAGGAATCTGATCATACATATAAAGTTTCAGGCAGATTGGAGCATGTTCAGGGCATTTACACACAACTTGAAATTTCATGGCGAAGGATCAAAATTCCACAGACCGCCACGGACACGCCCTTTGACTTTTGAAAAAGATTTTGATAACTTTTGCTCATTAAGGCCTCCTGTATGTACTGGTTGAATTTGAGGCGAATTGGAGTTTCCCCCTGGGAGGAGTTCGCTCTGGAAAAAAATGAAAAATGGGCAAAATCTCACATTCAACTTAAAATAGCTCACTTCCTGTTGGGTTTGGAATATGGCTGTCACTGACTTTTTTGTTCAGTCTGATGTGCTGCATATGTGTACCAAATTTGGTAGCTGCAGGTGAAACATGATGGCCGTGGGAAAGTGTAGGGGGCGCTATGGAGCCATTTTGCCACACACCTCTACAATTCCTTTAAAATATGAAATTTTTCACCAGTCCTGATGTGTGTACAAATTTTCATGAGTTTTTGAGCATGTTTAGGGCCTCAAAAATGCAATTGTTCTGAGAGACAAATAATAATAATAATTAAAGCTGCGAGCAGCGTTGAACGGGTCCTCGCATCCTTGCTGGTCGGCGACCCCAAGCATCTCCACCAGGCAAAGCTACGACTGAGAGTGTATTTAGGCCCACGAATGTCACAAAGGCTGGATTCTGAGCACACAGGTCAAATTTCAGGCAGATTTGAGCATGTACAGGCTATTTATGCAGCACTTTGTGTCCATCCACCAGGTGGCGCTATCTCTGTGACTGTATGTTGGTCTATGAAACTCATCAGGACTGGACTCTGATCAAACATGTAAAGTTTGAGGCGGATTGCAGCGTGTACAGGGGATTTACACAAGACGTCCTGCTTCATGGCGTAACATTAAAGTTCAGCTGCCCGCCATGGCCACGCCCTTTGAGTTTTGTGAACAATTTTCGCAAATATGCAACCTGAAGACGTGTCTTATATATTTTCCCAAATTCAGATGTTTTGCAGTTATTGCCTGTGAGAAATGAATTGTTGAAAATGACCAAAAACACCAAAAATTTGACATTTAATTAAAAATGGCTGACTTTCTGTTGGGTTTAGAGAATGACTCCAAGAGACTTTTTTGTTTGCACTGACATGCCACATTTCCATGCCAAATTTCATAGTCCCAGGTGAAAGTCTGTGTGGAGGCTATTTTTTAAATGTTGTAGGGGGCACTATGGTACATGCTGTGAATGTATTTTAGTCTATAAATGTGATCAGGACAGGACTGTGTTTAATCATGTGAGGTCTGAGGTAGATTGGAGCATGCAGAGGATAGTAAGATACCACTTGATGTTTCATGGCGAACCATCAAAATTCTGGAGGTCGCCATGTCCATACCCTTTGACTCTGGAAGAATCTTTTAATAACTTTTGATCATAACATCGTGTTGTACACCCTGGTAAAATTTGAGGTCTCCAGGAGTTAACCTCGAGGAGGAGTTCGCTCTCAAAAATTAAAAAAATAGAGAAAATTTATCCACATAATTCAAAATGGCGGACTTCCTGTTGAGTTTAGGGGATGGCTCCAAGAGGCTTTTTTGTGCATCGTGATGTGCTCTATATGCCTTCCAAATTTTGTGGATGTAGGTGAAACGTGCTGCCGGGGCTGTTTATTAAACATACTGTAGGGGGCGCTATAGCACATGCCCTGCAGAGATGCATACAGTGTTATTCCTTGAGGGGACAGTAATGTGTGTGTAAATTTTAGTGAGCTGTTGAGCATTCTAAGCCTGTCAAAAACTACTTTGTTTGTCACAAAAACAACGCGTTGCCACGTTAACAGGATTTCATCAAATATCAAAATCTTCACACTGTGGCATTGTCTGGGGGTGAAGAATCAGCTGACCAATTTTCAGAATGATATGAAAAAGTTTGGAGCAATGGTGTGTGCAAATGTAATTTCTAAACTTCTTGTTACCAATAGGTGGCGCTATGACTTTTTCCAAAATTTTCACCGTGGATGACCTCACACTGGGAATGGTGTCCAGCACATGAAGTTTGGGGCAGATACGATTAGGATTTGCTGAGATATAAACATTTTAGTCGTCATGGCGAGACATCTAAATTCGCCGCGCCGCCACAGACACACCTTTTTATGACACGTCACCATTTTCACTGTGAATCATCATCAACATGTTAAGGTTTATTTCACCACATTTGAGGTGAATCTGAGCAAGAGACAAAGAATAATAAATCAAAGTGTAAAAAATGACATTTTCTGTTGCCAGCAGGTGGCGCTCTGACTGTGAATGGATTTCATCATATGGATGTGATCAGGGCAGGACTCTGATGATACATGTAAAGTTTCAGGCAGATTGAAATATGTTCAGGGCATTTACACGGCATTTGAAATTTCATGGCGAAGGATCAAAATTCCAGAGGCCGCCACGGACACGCCCTTTGACTTTTGAAAAAGATTTTGATAACTTTTGCTCATTAAGGCCTGCTGTATGTACTGGTCGAATTTGAAGTGAATTGGAGTTTCCCCCTCGGACGAGTTCGCTCTAGAAAAAACAAAAAATGTTCAAAATCTGGAATTCAACGCAAAATAGCTCACTTCCTGTTGGGTTTAGAAAATCGCCACCACTGACTTTTTTGTTCACCCTGATGTGCTGCATATGTGTACCAAATTTGGTAGCTGTAGGTGAAACATGCTGCCCGTAGGAAAGTGTAGGGGGCGCTATGGAGCCATTTTGTCATACACTTCCACAATTCCTTTAGAATATAAAATTTTTCACCAGTTCTGGTGTGTGTACAAATTTTCATGAGTTTTTGAGCATGTTTAGGCCCTCAAAAATGCAGTTGTTCTGAGAGACAAATAATAATAATAATTAAAGCTGCGAGCAGCATTGAACGGGTCCTCGCATCCTTGCTGGTCGGCGACCCCAAGCATGTCCACCAGGCAATGCTGCGACAAAGTGTATTTAGGCTCATGGATGTAACGAGGATTGGATTCTGAGCACTCAGGTCAAATTTCAGACAGATTGGAGCATGCACAGACTATTTTTGCAGCACTTTGTGTCCATCCACCAGGTGGCACTATGTCTGTGACTGTATAGTGGTCTATGAAACTCATCAGGACTGGACTCTGATCAAACATGTAAAGTTTGAGGTCGATTACAGCATGTACAGGGGATTTACACAAGACGTCCTGCTTCATGGCGTAACATTAAAGTTCAGTTGGCCGCCATGGCCATGCCCTTTGAGTTTTGTGAACAATTTTCGCAAATATGCAACCTGAAGGCGTTTCTTATATATTTTCCCAAATTCAGGTGTTTTGGAGTTATTGCTAGTGACAAATGAATTGTTGAAAATGACCAAAAACACCAAAAATCTGACATTTAATTCAAAATGGCTGACTTTCTGTTGTGTTTAGAGAATGACTCCAAGAGACTTTTTTGCTTGCACTGATGTGCTACATATGCATGCCAAATTTCATAGTCATAGGTGAAAGTCTGTGTGGAGGCTATTTTTTAAATTCTTTTAGGGGGCGCTATGGTAGATGCTGTGAATGTATTTTGGCCAATAAATGTGATCAGGACAGGACTGTGTTTAATCATGTGAGGTCTGAGGTAGATTGGAGCATGCAGAGGATAGTTAGGTAGCACTTGATGTTTCATGGCGAACCATCAAAATTCTGGAGGTCGCCATGTCCACACTCTTTAACTCTGCAAGAATCTTTTAATAACTTTTGATCATAACATCGTGTTGTATATCCTGGCAAAATTTCAGCTCTCCAGACCTTAACCCCGAGGAGGAGTTCGCTCTCAAAAATTAAAAAAATAGAGAAAATTTGTCCACTTAATTCAAAATGGCGGACTTCCTGTTGAGTTTAGGGGATGGCTCCAAGAGGCTTTTTTGTGCGTTCTGATGTGCTCTATAGGCCTCCCAAATTTTATGGATGTCGGTGAATCGTGCTGCCGGGGCTGTTTATTAAACATACTGTAGGGGGCGCAATAGCACATGCCCTGCAGAGATGTATACATTCTTATTCCTGGAGACGACAGTGATGTGTGTGTAAATTTTGGTGAGCTATTGAACATTCTAAGCCTGTCAAAAAGTACTTTGTTTGTCACAAAAACAACGCATTGCCACGGCAACAGCATTTCATCAAATATCAAAATCTTCACACTGTGGTATTGTCTGGGGGTGAAGAATCAGCTGACCAATTTTCAGAATGATATGACAAAGTTTGGAGCAATGATGTGTGCAAATGTAATTTCTAAACTGCTTGTTACCAAGAGGTGGCGCTATGACTTTTTCTAAATTTTTCAGTGTGGATGTCCTCAAACTGGTTCTGGTGTCCAGCACATGAAGTTTGGGGCAGATAGGATCCTTTGCAGCTGAGATATGAACACTTCAATTTTCATGGCGAAACATCAAACTTTGCCGTCCCGCCACAGACACGCCTTTTCATCACACGTCACCATTTTTTCTGTGCTTCATCATCAATGTGTTCAGGCTTATGTCACAAAATCTGAGGTGAATCTGAGCAACAGGCTAAGAATAGTACATGAAAGTCTAAAAAATGTCAAATTCTTGATACCACAAGGTGGTGCTGTGACTGTGAATGAATCTTGCAGTATGGATGTCATCGAGGCAGGTCTGTGATCATACATGTAAAGTTTCATTCAGATCGGAGCATGTTCAGGAGAGTTACACAGCATTTCCTGTTTCATGGCGAAGGATCAAATTTCGACAGGCCGCCACGACCACACCCTTTAACTATGGAGGAAGATTTTGATAACTTTTTCTCAGGAAGGTCTGCTGTATGTACTGGCAAAATTTCAGATCGCTCAGACTTTTCCCCGAGGAGGAGTTCATCATAGATTTTGTACAGTTAACGCATGATGGCGCACTTCCTGTTGGGTGTAGAGCATGGCTGTCATTGACTTTTTTGTGTTTCCTGATGTGCTGCATATGCCTCCCAAATTTTTTAGCTCTCGGCCAAATTCCCTCCGAGTTGGCCTAATACCACTTTTTAAAATTTTGTAGGGGGCGCTATGGAGCCATTTTGTCATACACTACCACAATTCCTTTAGAATATAAAATTTTTCACCAGTTCTGGTGTGTGTACAAATTTTCATGAGTTTTTGAGCATGTTTAGGCCCTCAAAAATGCAGTTGTTCTGAGAGACAAATAATAATAATAATAATAATAATAATAATAAACCGTAGGGTTTCAATAGTGTCCTACGGCACCGTTGGTGCCTTGGACAGCCGGTGCCCTTGCACCGCCTGTCCTCGGCACCTCGGTGCTCGGACCCTAATTAAAGCTGCGAGCAGCATTGAACGGGTCCTCGCATCCTTGCTGGTCGGCGACCCTAAGCATCTCCACCAGGCAATGCTATGACTGAGAGTGTATTTAGGCCCACGAATGTCACAAAGGCTGGATTCTGAGCACACAGGTCAAATTTCAGGCAGATTGGAGAATGTACAGGCTATTTATGCAGCACTTTCTGTCCATCCACCAGGTGGCGCTATCTCTGTTACTGTATGTTGGTCTATGAAACTCATCAGGACTGGACTCTGATCAAACATGTAAAGTTTGAGGTAGATTACAGCATGTACAGGGGATTTACACAAGACGTCCTGCTTCATGGCGTAACATTGTCGTTCAGTTGGCCGCCATGGCCACACCCTTTGAGTTTTGTGAACAATTTTCACAAATACTCCACCTGAAGGCATGTAGTATATATTGTCCCAATTGCAGGTGTTTTGGAGCTATTGCCTGTGAGAAATGAATTGTTGAAAATGACCAAAAACACCAAAAATCTGACATTTAATTAAAAATGGCCGACTTTCTGTTGGGTTTAGAGAATGACTCCAAGAGACTTTTTTGTTTGCACTGACATGCTTCATTTGCATGCCAAATTTCATAGTCCAAGGTGAAAGTCTGTGTGGAGGCTATGTTTTAAATGCTGTAGGGGGCGCTATGGTACATGCTGTGAATGTATTTTAGTCTATAAATGTGATCAGGACAGGACTGTGTTTAATCATGTGAGGTCTGAGGTAGATTGGAGCATGCAGAGGATAGTAAGATACCACTTGATGTTTCATGGCGAACCATCAAAATTCTGGAGGTCGCCATGTCCACACCCTTTGACTCTGGAAGAATCTTTTAATAACTTTTGATCATAACATCGTGTTGTACACCCTGGTAAAATTTGAGGTCTCTAGGAGTTAACCCCTAGGAGGAGTTCGCTCTCAAAAATTAAAAAAATAGAGAAAATTTATCCACATAATTCAAAATGGCGGACTTCCTGTTGAGTTTAGGGGATGGCTCCAAGAGGCTTTTTTGTGCATCGTGATGTGCTCTATATGCCTCCCAAATTTTGTGGATGAAGGTGAAACGTGCTGCCGGGGCTGTTTATTAAACATACTGTAGGGGGCGCTATAGCACATGCCCTGCAGAGATGCATACAGTGTTATTCCTTGAGGGGACAGTAATGTGTGTGTAAATTTTAGTGAGCTGTTGAGCATTCTAAGCCTGTCAAAAAGTACTTTGTTTGTCACAAAAACAACGCGTTGGCACGGCAACAGCATTTCATCAAATATCAAAATCTTCACACTGTGGTATTGTCTGGGGGTGAAGAATCAGCTGACCAATTTTCAGAATGATATGAAAAAGTTTGGAGCAATGGTGTGTGCAAATGTAATTTCTAAACTTCTTGTTACCAATAGGTGGCGCTATGACTTTTTCTAAATTTTTCAGTGTGGATGTCCTCAAACTGGTTCTGGTGTCCAGCACATGAAGTTTGGGGCAGATACGATTAGGATTTGCTGAGATATAAACATTTTAGTCGTCATGGCGAGACATCTAAATTCGCCGCGCCGCCACAGACACACCTTTTTATGACACGCCACCATTTTCACTGTGAATCATCATCAACATGTTAAGGTTTATTTCACCACATTTGAGGTGAATCTGAGCAAGAGACAAAGAATAATAAATCAAAGTGTAAAAAATGACATAGCCTGTTGACAGCAGGTGGCGCTCTGACTGTGAATGGATTTCATCATATGGATGTGATCAGGGCAGGACTCTGATGATACATGTAAAGTTTCAGGCAGATTGAAATATGTTCAGGGCATTTACACTGCATTTGAAATTTCATGGCGAAGGATCAAAATTCCAGAGGCCGCCACGGACACGCCCTTTGACTTTTGAAAAAGATTTTGATAACTTTTGCTCATTAAGGCCTGCTGTATGTACTGGTCGAATTTGAAGTGAATTGGAGTTTCCCCCTCGGACGAGTTCGCTCTAGAAAAAAACAAAAAATGTTCAAAATCTGGAATTCAACGCAAAATAGCTCACTTCCTGTTGGGTTTAGAAAATCGCCACCACTGACTTTTTTGTTCACCCTGATGTGCTGCATATGTGTACCAAATTTGGTAGCTGTAGGTGAAACATGCTGCCCGTAGGAAAGTGTAGGGGGCGCTATGGAGCCATTTTGTCATACACTTCCACAATTCCTTTAGAATATAAAATTTTTCACCAGTTCTGGTGTGTGTACAAATTTTCATGAGTTTTTGAGCATGTTTAGGCCCTCAAAAATGCAGTTGTTCTGAGAGACAAATAATAATAATAATTAAAGCTGCGAGCAGCGTTGAACGGGTCCTCGCATACTTCCTGGTCGGCGACCCCAAGCATCTCCACCAGGCAAAGCTACGACTGAGAGTGTATTTAGGCCCATGAATGTGACGAGGGCTGGATTCTGAGCACTCAGGTCAAATTTCAGGCAGATTTGAGCATGTACAGGCTATTTATGCAGCACTTTGTGTCCATCCACCAGGTGGCGCTATCTCTGTGACTGTATGTTGGTCTATGAAACTCATCAGGACTGGACTCTGATCAAACATGTTAAGTTTGAGGCGGATTGCAGCGTGTACAGGGGATTTACACAAGACGTCCTGCTTCATGGCGTAACATTAAACTTCAGCTGCCCGCCATGGCCACGCCCTTTGAGTTTTGTGAACAATTTTCACAAATATGCAACCTGAAGACGTGTCTTATATATTTTCCCAATTTCAGGTGTTTTGGAGCTATTGCCTGTGAGAAATCAATTGTTGAAAATGATCAAAAACAGCAAAAATCTGACATTTAATTCAAAATAGCGGACTTCCTATTGGGTTTAGAGAATGACTCCAAGAGACTTTTTTGTTTGCAATGAGGTGCTACATATGCATGCCAAATTTCATAGTCATAGGTGAAAGTCTGTGTGGAGGCTATTTTTAAAAATTCTGTAGGGGGCGCTATGACACATACTGTGGATGTATTTTGGCCTATAAATGTGATCAGGACAGGACTGTGTTCCATCATGTGAGGTCTGAGGTAGACTGGAGCATGCAGAGGACAGTTAGATAGCACTTGATGTTTCATGGCAAACCATCAAAATTCTGGAGGTCGCCATGTCCACACCCTTTAACTCTGGAAGAATCTTTTAATAACTTTTGATCATGACATTGTGTTGTATATCCTGGCAAAATTTCAGGTCTCTAGTAGTTAAACCCGAAGAGGAGTTCGCTCTCAAAAATTAAAAAAATAGAGAAAATTTGTCCACTTAATTCAAAATGGCGGACTTCCTGTTGGGTTTAGGGGATGGCTCCAAGAGGCTTTTTTGTGCGTTCTGATGTGCTCTATATGTCTCCAAAATTTTGAGGATGTAGGTGAAACGTGCTGCCGGGGCTGTTTATTAAACATACTGTAGGGGGCGCAATAGCACATGCCCTGCAGAGATGTATACATTCTTATTCCTGGAGACGACAGTGATGTGTGTGTAAATTTTGGTGAGCTGTTGAGCATTCTAAGCCTGTCAAAAAGTACTTTGTTTGTCACAACAACAACGCGTTGCCACGGCAACAGCATTTCATCAAATATCAAAATCTTCACACTGTGGTATTGTCTGGGGGTGAAGAATTAGCTGACCAATTTTCAGAATGATATGACAAAGTTTGGAGCAATGATGTGTGCAAATGTAATTTCTAAACTGCTTGTTACCAAGAGGTGGCGCTATGACTTTTTCTAAATTTTTCAGTGTGGATGTCCTCAAACTGGTTCTGGTGTCCAGCACATGAAGTTTGGGGCAGATAGGATCCTTTGCAGCTGAGATATGAACACTTCAATTTTCATGGCGAAACATCAAACTTTGCCGTCCCGCCACAGACACGCCTTTTCATCACACGTTACCATTTTTTCTGTGCTTCATCATCAATGTGTTCAGGCTTATGTCACAACATCTGAGGTGAATCTGAGCAACAGGCTAAGAATAGAACATGAAAGTGTAAAAAATGTAAAATTCTTGATACCACAAGGTGGCGCTGTGACTGTGAATGAATCTTGCTATTTGAATGTCATCGTGGCAGGTCTGTGATCATACATGTAAAGTTTCATTCAGATCGGAGCATGTTCAGGAGAGTTAGACAGCATTTCCTGTTTCATGGCGAAGGATCAAATTTCGACAGGCCGCCACGACCACACCCTTTAACTATGGAGAAAGATTTTGATAACTTTTTCTCAGGAAGGTCTGCTGTATGTACTGGCAAAATTTCAGATCACTCAGACGTTTCCCCTAGGAGGAGTTCATCATAGATTTTGTACAGTTAACGCATGATGGCGCACTTCCTGTTGGGTGTAGAGCATGGCTGTGATTGACTTTTTTGTGTTTCCTGATGTGCTGCATATGCCTCCCAAATTTTTTAGCTCTCGGCCAAATTCCCTCCGAGTTGGCCTAATACCACTTTTTAAAATTTTGTAGGGGGCGCTATGGAGCCATTTTGTCATACACTACCACAATTCCTTTAGAATATAAAATTTTTCACCAGTTCTGGTGTGTGTACAAATTTTCATGAGTTTTTGACCATGTTTAGGCCCTCAAAAATGCAGTTGTTCTGAGAGACAAATAATAATAATAATAATAATAATAAACCGTAGGGTTCCAATAGGGTCCTACGGCACCGTTGGTGCCTTGGACAGCCGGTGCCCTTGCACCGCCTGTCCTCGGCACCTCGGTGCTCGGACCCTAATAATAATAATAATAATAAAAACCCTAAGGTTCCAATAGGGTCCTTCGGCACCGTTGGTGCTCGGACCCTAATAATAATAATAATAATAAGAAGAAGAAACCAAGCAAATACAATAGGGTCTCGCCAGCTCCGCTGGCCAGCTCCGCTGGCCTGCTTCGCTGGCTCGGTCCCTAATAAACCGTAGGGTTTCAATAGGGTCCTCGGCACCTCGGTGCTCGGACCCTAACAATAATAATAATAAGAAGAAGAAACCGAGCAAATACAATAGGGTCTCGCCAGCTCTGCTGGCCAGCTCCGCTGGCTCGGTCCCTAATAAGAAACCGAGCAAATACAATAGGGTCTCGCCAGCTCCACTGGCCAGCTCCGCTGGCCTGCTTCGCTGGCTCGGTCCCTAATAATAATAATAAGAAACCGAGCAAATACAATAGGGTCTCGCCAGCTCCACTGGCCAGCTCCGCTGGCCTGCTTCGCTGGCTCGGTCCCTAATAATAAGGAAAAAAAAGAAAAATAAAAAACCCTAAGGTTCCAATAGGGTCCTAGGCACCGCTGGTGCCTTGGCCAGTCGGTGCCCTTGCACCGCCTGTCCTCGGCACCTCGGTGCTCGGACCCTAATAATAATAAAAAACCCTAAGGTTACAATTGGGTCCTTCAGCACCGTTGGTGCCTTGGACAGCCGGTGCCCTTGCACCGCCTGTCCTCGGCACCTCGGTGCACGGACCCTAATAAACCATAGGGTTTCAATAGGGTCCTACGGCACCGTTGGTGCCTTGGACAGCCGGTGCCCTTGCTCCGCCTGTCCTCGGCACCTCGGTGCTCGGACCCTAATAAAAAACCCTCAGGTTCCAAGAGGGTCCTTCGGGACCGTTGGTGCCTTGGACAGTCGGTGCCCTTGCACCGCCTGTCCTCGGCATCTTGGTGCTCGGACCCTAATAAAGGAAAATAAAAAACCCTAAGGTTCCAATAGGGCCAATCGGTGCCCTTTCACCGCCTGTCCTCGGCACCTCGGTGCTCGGACCCTAATAATAAACCGTAGGGTTTCAATAGGGTCCTTCGGCACCGTTGGTGAAAAAAAAAAAAAACAGTGAAAAAGATAGTTTGTCTGAAAGCACAGACAGAGAAAAACTCTGAAAATTGTAATTTCATTTTCAACAACAAATTCTTTCTTTCAACAGTAAATTAGATTTTGAATTATACTCTTTTTTCCCAATGACAACCTATGCTGTCTCCGTTTTAGCTCCATAACACCATCATACCAAGTGATGTAGAAAAGATAATAATGCAAGACAATAGGCTTGGGCGGTATCCAAATTTTGATACCGTCAAACTTCCTTCACATTTTACCAGGGTATACGGTATTACCATGACTATTACTGTTACTGGCTTGTGCCTTCACGTTCGGAAATTGAATACTCGCAGCAGTGAGTGGGTGGTTGATTCGGAGATGCGTCCTTAGGTTAGAGGTGTTTCCATCTCTCGCGATCACCTTTTGATTGCAGAATTTACAAATTGCTTCATCAGTATTGACTGGCTCTCCTTTCTCGTTTGCCTGGAACCCAAAATACTCCCAAACTGCTGAAGTTGTGTTCTTTTTTGACACCAAGTCACTCCGTGCGGGATCTGCCATCTCCCGCCAGGTTCCAGAGTGGAAAGATTTTGAAACGCCGTATACGCAGCTCCGTGTTTATTGGCTATCCACTACTTTTCAGATACGCTTGCATCATAGTTTCGTATCTTCATTGACATGCATGCGCCACACGCGGCAACGAAGCTAGTGACCCTACTATCCCTGTTGCAGCAAAATCTCCTTCTTCTCAATCACCACCGAGTTGAACAAACAATTGAGGACACATTACGGCACTTTATTTACTTCCCGGCTTGGTCTCTGTTTACAACTCTTGCCGCAAGTGCGCATGCCCACTGTTTTTTCTTCTGTTTGCGCGTTTCCTTCATATTGTTACAGCATCCCTAGAGGTAGACGTCATGTGTTTTACAGCGTTTCCATGCGTATTGAGTGCAGTCATGTAGACGCACACATTTTCTGAGACGCCTTCATCTTTATGGCGATGGTTTTTGAAACTGTTAAGCCTTTTGTCTTCGTGTGGATGGGGCCTCAGTTGCTTTGAAAATGCTCAAACAGATTCTGGTGGATACTTCAGGTGTAAAACTATAAGTTCAGCTTGAAGCAGCAAACTACACTGATTCTGCGTGTGACAGATAATCTGTCAGGTGTGAAGACAAGCTGTCAATGATAGTAGAGATCGACCGATATGGGTTTTTCAGGACCGATACCGATACCGATTATTAGTAGTTAGAGAAGGCCGATAACCGATATTTGGAGCCGATATTCATTTGCAGTAAAAGTGTAAAAATTGGCGTAAAAAAATTGAATAATGCAAACACTGAACTTCATTGAAATGCCTAAAGCATGTTTATTGAATCACACAAATAGAAAATAGCTCCAGAAGTGCCTGAATTTCCTAGACTCAGAAACATCTCTTATAAAGTTGAATAAAAGGTTAAATAAATAGCTCTCTGAAATTTTTCCACAGAAAATACAGTAAAATTTAAATATAACTACAATGACTTGTCTTTGTTTTAAGTTCAAACACAACAAAAAATACAGGGAGTTCTCAGGCTCAGCAGCACCTCTTGTAAAGTTAAATAAAAACTTAAATAATAGCTCCCTGAAATTTTTCCACAGAAAATACAGTAAAATTTAAATATAACTACAATGACTTGTCTTTGTTTTAAGTTCAAACACAACAAAAAATACAGGGAGTTCTCAGGCTCAGCAGCACCTCTTGTAAAGTTAAATAAAAACTTAAATAATAGCTCCCTGAATTATTTTCACAGTAAATAAAGTAAAATTTCAATACAACTGAAATGACTTCTTTTTTTTTTAAACTTCAAACAAAAACAAAAAGTGCAAGAGTTCTCAGGCTCAGCATTATCTCTAGTAAATGCAAATAAAAACTTAAATAATAGCTCCCTGAATTTTTTCACAATAAATAAAATAAAATTTCAATATAACTGAAATAATTTAACTTTGTTTTAACTTCAAACAAAAACAAAAAGTGCATGAGTTCTCAGGCTCAGCAGTATCTCTAGTAAATGTAAATAAAAACTTGCTTCCAGAGATTTTATAAAGTAATATCATTTCTGAATTTTACTCTCTCATCTTCCCATTCATTTTCAGATCATAGGACCAGAAATCTCATAGCAACGTTAGTAGTCATGAGTTGTAAAGTTTTTCACGTGACTTTAACTACATATTATTCTCCACATTACATACCGTGATTTCCGGACTATTGAGCGCACCTGAATATAAGGATCCGAATATTCGGATCTCAAAATAAATATGTGCAGTAGCTCTGTTTACTTCTTTGACCGACAGATCGATTGCCTTTAACTTAAAAGCTAAATCATATGCATTCCTTTGTGTGTTTTCCATGATGAGGGTGTGAGCATGAAGCGTAAAATGACTGATCTGAAGAATTTAGTGTGAGTGCGTTTGATTTAATTCCAACAGTTTCATTGGTCCACTGTGACCGGTTCGGTAATTTCATTCTGACGAGGATAAACGTATTGACGGCATGAAGCTGGCCCGTAGAAATCTATACATTAGCCACATCGTTGTACAAGCTGTAGGGTTCCAAGGTTTCCGCGGGGTTTTAAAAAGTATTAAAAAGTGATAAATCAAAAACGCAAAATTTAATGGCCTTAAAAGGTTTTAAATTTGGGCAAAAGGTATTATTTTTTAAAAACGAGGTATTATTTTTTTTCTTTTAGACAATGAGCTCTTTCATTTTGATCAAAAAATAAACATAAATAAAATAAAACATATCTTGCTTGCAAAATTTTATACCGGAACGTTTGTCAGTCGCTCACGTCGACGTCATAGCAATGCATTCATTGGTCGTTAGAGAGCTGAAATCCTCCGCGTGCGCACTGAGTACATAGCTGACTTAGCTGCTGCAATGCTAACTTGACATCTCCCTGGATGATGCCACTTCGACTTCCGAGAGCGACCGCGGCCTGCGGGTTCGTGGAATAGCGCTCATCTGTCCGCAGATTGCTCTCCCACAACCTATACGTGGATCCAAACTTTAAGCCGTATCACTGCCGAAGTCTAATCACTTGGTCCTTGTGTCATTTCTGACCGACCCTGAAAACTTCATTCAAATCCCCGAGTCCGTTTTGAATGATGTGGGTAACAAGGAAATTATTCACACACGCTGATCGTCACATAACTCCGCCGTGGCTCTCAGCGGTGAGACCAAGACGCCTCGTCTGCCCCAGTTGTCCGACCACGGAGCACATTGCCTGTGGTAGCGTCCCGCTCAGGCGGTGGTTGACCCTCCGGATGACATGGACATTTCTCTCCACTCTTTGGTGGAATAATTAATCTAATTTACCTCATTCTTTCAGTGCTCTAATGGATCTAGATGCAACAGTTTCCATCATGGTGATTTGTCTGGTCTGTTGTCCACTCATTTCAGCCGTTCTAATATGTTTCGTGAGTGTGTATCAATCAATGTTTTTTTTTTCTTTTTTGTATTCCACCAAAATATTGCACGGTTGTAAAACAGTTTAGCTCCGCTTTGGTGAAGAACATCAGTGAATCAATTGTTTATCACGGTCTTCAGCAGTAATTTTTATTGGTAAATGAGAGACATTAGTATCGCACATGTCTGCATCTTCAAACCATAAACAGGAAGTGAATTCGGTGACATACGTGCATTACGTTTGCGCTGGGAGCTGCTATGATTGGTGGAACTCACGGGAGGTGGGCCAAAATTGCGGGAAAGTTGCGGTGATTGGACAAAATTGCAATGGCTGAACTAATCACAAAATCAAATTCTCTGAGGAGAAGATACAAAGAGAAGGAGGAGGAATTGGTGCAAATGGACAAAACTAACGAGGACAAGGCTGTGCAGCTGATGCACTTGCCGTAAGACTTAGATTTTCTCTCTCTCTCTCTCTCTCTATTTTATGAAAGGTTAAGGCACTTGGCACAAGATTTTTTTATTTTGTCATCCTGCTCTCTTTTTGATTAAGTGTTTTGTGAAAATTTGCGTGCAGATTTGTTGGTCATTCAAACCTAGTTGGTTGTTCAATCCTTGTCTCAATTTGTTTTTACTGGTTTGTGTGGTTGTTAAACATGTTCTTAATGGGCTAGTGGAGTCTTCCATGGGGACAGGAAATAAATGTGCAATATTTTGTTTAAATCTCTTCTTTTATAGTATTAGTAGTTGTTGCCTAATGGTTGGGAGTCAATCTTGAAAAGGTTGTACGTAAGTTTAAATTCAATACCATTCCATTGCTTAAGCGCCTCTGAAGCAAGGCACCCCACCTGACATTGCACCAGTTACTGTAACTAATACCCTGTAGCTAAATAACTAGGTCTCCTTGGACAGTGGTAAGTATGATGTAAGTGTTGTATGTCAAAATCTGCATGCATATCAAAAAAGGTTTCTGATTAATACTTGCAACTCGGTGTCTTGATGGTTGTAAAAAAAAAATCTGAAGGTAGTAAAAAAAAGGTATTAAATGGTAGTAAATTTAACTTCAAGATTGGTGTATAAACCCTGGGTTCGAAGCGTGAGAAAAAATAATGGCTTACTGTCCGGAAAGTACGATGTATTTTCCCCATTGCTAATACATAGTCTGCAGAGCGTTTAGAGCCAGAACTAATCGACGAACTAATTTTATGGTAAAAGCTAAGCAGCCTCCACCTTCGCGCTCCCTAACACAAGTGAACTGAGTTTTTTATGCACTCTCTCTTAATCACACACACATGCTTTTCTATCATGGACTGTTTCCATCTCGATATTATCAGCAGTCTTCAGCTGCAGTCAATTCCAGCCATTTTCAGTACAAAAAAAATCACTAATATTCTATTTGTAAATAAAAATATGACGAGAAATACAGGGAATATTGCATCGCGAGGTGCATTTCCTTGAAATGACCTATTCGTGGAGTATATACCGACTTCAAGACATGTTTTGGACAAAATATGTTACTGGCTTTTTTCGTCTGGATGTCCAAGGTTGGATTATTGCCGTTTTTTGTGTGTGTAATAATGAACCCGGAAATGTGAGTCGCGCTGTGTATGTTGAAGCCATGTATAGAGAACGGATGGATGGATATTCGTTGTTTTGTCGGACAAATGTGTTTATATTACCCGCTGTGGTAATCACATCTGAAAGTGGTTTATACCGGCGGATTCATGAGAATCTAAGCTTTCCATCGGCGTATAGTGTTTGTATAATCGCATTTGCAGTTTCAGACATTTAGCAAATTGCTTATGCAGATCTCAAAGTGTACCGTGGGCGGGGCACTGAAGCGCAACTGAAGCACAACGGGTTAAATAATTCACAGACATGTTGGGACGTAATACGAGTTAGCAGAGCTGCCGCTAAGGTTTACTCTGCTCTTACGTTATTCTGCTGCTCACTGTAACGTTAGTAGTAGTTGTGAGATGCAGAGTACTGGGATGTTTATTACAATTTTGGAAGAGCTTTCTGCATTTACCTTTGACACGTGTTTTCTGTCCGGAGCTTCTCACACAAGAAAACTTTTCCTCTCACTCTCCAGTGTGTGTGAGGACAGCTTCTTCTTCGGAGGCTCTGCCTCTGCCGCTTAACCAATCAGAGGACGGGGTGAATAGTGCAGGAGACAGCAGGCAGGAGAGAGAGAGGCGCGGCTGCATCTGAGCCGAAATAACCCAGTTTTAAATTGATTTCTTCATATCGGCCGGTCGGATTAAAAAAAGGCCGATGCCGATATACGTCAAATTTCCAAATATCGGCGCCGATAATCGGTCGATCTCTAAATGATAGTGATAGTTTAGTAAATGGGTAGTAGGTCTCTTAACTCTCTCTTAATTTAGAGATGCACACATGGCTCATGCTGCTGTCCAATGCTGCAGGTATTTAATAAACTCCGAATTGCCTTCAAATAATTCTGAGTGTATCCTTAATCTCAGCAATCTCAGCTGTTTTTATCACAGTGAGGATTAATTTTTATTGACATTTGAATTTGTAGCAGAATAGATTTTTAATTGCATTGCAAAGTGAGTGAGAAAGGTGGGTCAGTATTTCATTCCAGGACTTTTTGTATCACAATTGACATTTTTGCTGTTTTCAGGCCTAAAATCAACACAGCCACCTATAACCAAACACCACATGGCATTTTTACAGAAAGATTCTTCTAAATATTACATATACAATTGAATAGAATTGAAATTTAAAGCTTTTCTAAAGACATAGTAAACCTGTTGACTACTTTATATTAAATGACTCAGAAAGCCTTGGAGTCATGCCTCTTCTTTTCTTCAGGAGGAAATGACATCATATGGAGCAGGTCATGTGATCTGGAATTAACACACTTCTTTGAGAGGTGTTTTTGTAATGGGGAACTTAGTTGAAAGTGATTTGTCGGACACAGATATAATTTGTTATTTTCCATCTAAAATGTGATATATTGCCAAAAAAGAAACATCTGTCATGATTATCTCAACTTAATAAAAAGAACACAATCAAAACTGTTTCTGAATAAGCTCGTTTTATTATTGAATATCTAATTAGACGGTGGCTGTTATTAAGTTTGGACTGTCATTTAGCTGAAATTTTAGCAATACCCAGTAATTTTTTATGAAGTGATTGTTTCCCTAATAAAGAACTATGGAATTTGCAAAGACATGATCATAATGAACATAAAAAAAACTTTATTTTTAATAATAATGCATGCAAGATATAGCCCATGACATTCAAAAGTCCCTCAATTATATATTTACTCAGCTATATTGTGATTTTGTCAGACACACTGTGTCTTAAGCACTCTGTGTGATGCTTTTGGACAAATTTTGGTGATGAAATGAAAAAGCCTTTGCCAAAATCTCTTCATACAATTGGAAGCACTGTAGCTTATGTGTGTCTATTAATTGATGTGAACGGGTGCAGCTCAGACTTGCCGTAGTCAAAGCGACATGGACACATTACTAGGTGCACAGTGAAGTACTCACCCCCATTGGAAGTTTTCACCTATCACTGCTTTTCAACATTTAATCATAGTCAATATAACTTGGCTTTGTTGACGAGAATTTACAAAAAATGCTCCTTTCATGTCAGAGGTAAAACGTTTCTACAAAGTAATGTCAATTTGTTAAAAACAATATAAAATGTAAAGTAAGTGACTACATTAATCTCTTTCAAGTCAGGATTTAGTAGAGGCATCTTTGCCTGCAATTACAACACTGAATTTGAGTGGATCCATCTTTATCAGCTTTGCACATGCAATTTTACCCCATTCTTGTGCGCAAATCTACTCAAGCTCTGTCTGGTGTCAACATCTCTTTTCAATTCCAGCCACAAATTCCCAAATATATTGAGGTCTGGGCACTGACTCGACTACCAGAGCATTAACCTTGTTGTTTTAAAGCGGTATTCTGAAGTTGTGGCTGTATGCTCCGAGTCATGGTCTCACTGGAAAAAAATCTTCCCATACAGACTACATCTGGTTATCCTCCAAGATAATTTCTACTTTGCTGCATACATTTTACCCTTTACCTTTACAAGTCTACCACAGCCAGAGAAGCATCGCAACATCATGCTGCCACCACCGTGCTTCACAGTGGGGACAGTGTTATAATGTGCCGTGTTTGGAGTCTGGCAAACACAAGTCTCTAGTTTGATGATCAAAAAGCTTCAGTTTTGGTCCAATCAGAACAAAGAGCCTTCCAGTTGACTTCAAAGTGTCCTCCATGCTTACTAGTGAATTCTAGTCGAGACTTGACATGAGCTTTTTTCAACAGTGACTTTCTCTTTGCTGCTCTCTCAAAAAGCTTGTTAAGATCCTGGACCCTCCTTTACTTGGTTCCTAATTTTTTGGGGGGACAGCATGCTCTTGGCAGAATTCCTCATGTGATTTATTCTTTCCTTTTTAAAATGATAAAATGTAGTTAAAAATGTATTCAGTGACAGACATTTTCTTCTATCTATCCCCTGATATCACTGTGAACTCTGACCTCACATCAAAATCCAAAACATATCACTTTCATCTGTACTGTACTACAGCACGCTGGACTAATGTAAATGTGTAAAAAAGAACAAGGTAGACCGCACTTCAGTTTAAAATCAACCTTATAATGTATGACGACTTTTCTCTAACTTGCTACTGTTTTTTAAAGTTTGTTCTTTATAAGGTCTCATTGTTTTTGCACAGTCCCTCTGCATTTTACTGCACATACTGTATGAGCATGTGACAAATAAAAACTCTTACATTTTGAATCTCTCTTCAATACCTTTCTCACAGAGTTGCACGGTGTTCTTTTGTATATATTTGCATGGTTATAATTAGGGCTGGGCGATAAATCAAATTAATTCGATTAAGTCACATTTTTAAAACCTGACGATGTGAAAATTTGCGAAATCGTAAAATCGAGGCGAGCTTAAATATATAACAATACAGATTCTTCTTCTGCCTTTCATGACTTGTGCACTGGCGTTTGCTTCTGCCTCTCATCTCCTTCCGCCAAAACACTCACACCCCCAACTCCGTCATGGCGGACACAACAGCAGACGAAGAGTTGGTCGCGAGAAAAGGGCCTCATGTTACATCGATTATATGAAAGTGGTTCAGCTTTGACAAGACTGACACAGAGCAAACTACAGTCATGTGCAAGGTTTGCAAAAGTACTGTGAAAACGAAGAGTAGCAGCACAACTAACCTCTTTCAGCACCTCCGGCAGAGGCATCCTAAAGAATGGGAAAAGTGCCCGCAGCAAACAGACCACAAAGAAACAACAAAAATCGATTAAAATCGTAATCGTCCAAGATGACTAAAAAAATAAATAAAAAAATCGAGATTTTATTTTTTGGCCATGTCGCCCAGCCCTAGTTATAACCAAGTGTACTGACTAACAAGTGACTGGACCATCCAGATACTGGTGTCTTAATACTACAGTCACTTGAGACGGATTCATTTTACTCACATAATCTTCATTTCAGTAATTGTGTGAGTTCTTGCATCTGTGTGGAATTATGTGAGTCACTTTAAAAAGGGGTGAATACTTAACCAATCCTTTATTTTACATTTTTAATTAAATGACATTATTATATAAAAAGCTGTGGTAATCCTAACGTTAACTAGTCTTTTTTTTATTTTATTTGGCTTCATAGATAAATGCTGGTGAGTGATATCTGTACAGCATTGCACACATATGCACACTTACGGGAAGTATAAATAGTATATCGTAAAAAGTACTGTTTGTAGCAGAGAAATAGTTTGAACTCCATGACCAACATTTATGTACATGAAAGAACTATTATCGACATATAAAATTCAAATCTGTCCAACAAATATGACTAAAAACCAGCATGTCGATAACGCTAAGGCTACTGTACTTGATAAGAAATCTGTGACAGTTGGACAGTGGGAGGGATTTGGTTTTTTTTCCCTTGACAGACATAATTTTATTTGTAAAGAAACTCGTACTCATTTACTCAGAGAGCACAGCAGTTGGGACTATCTGTTCAGGCTAGGTACACACGTGGACAAAATTGTTGGTCCCCCTCAGTTAAAGAAGGAAAAACCCACAATTCTCACTGAAATCACTTGAAACTCACAAAAGTAACAATAAATAAAAATGTATTGAAAATTAAATAATCAAAAACAGCCATTACTTTTGAATTGTTGATAAACATAATTATTTAAAAAAACAAACTAATGAAACAGGGCTGGACAAAAATGATGGTACCTCTATAAAAGATTGAAAACTATTTGACCAGAGTGACATGATTAACTCAGGTGTGTCATTTAATTGACATCACAGGTGTTTCCAAACTCATAATCAGTCAGTCTGCCTATTTAAAGGGAGACAAGTAGTCACCCTGCTGTTTGGTGAAAAGGTGTGTACCACACTGAACATAGACAACAGAAAGCGAAGGAGAGAATTGTCCCAGGACATCCGAAAAAAAAATTATAGACAAACATCTTAAAGGTAAAGGCTATAAGAAAATCTCTAAACAGCTTGAAGTTCCTGTGACAACAGTGGCTCATATTATTCAGAAGTTCAAGACCCACGGGACAGTAGCCAACCTCCCTGGACGTGGCCGCAAGAGGAAAATTGATGACAAATTGAAGAGACGGATCGTTGGAATTGTATCCAAAGAGCCCAGAGCAACCTCCAAAGAAATTAAAGGTGAACTCCAAGGCCAAGGTACATCAGTGTCAGATCGCACCATTCGTCGTTGTTTGAGCCAAAGTGGACTTCACGGGAGACGACCAAGGAGGACACCACTGCTGAAAAAAACTCATAAAAAAGCCAGACTGGAATTTGCAAAAATGCATGTTGACAAGCCACAAAGCTTCTGGGAGAATGTCCTTTGGACAGATGAGACCAAACTGGAGCTTTTTGGTAAGGCACATCAACTCTATGTTCATAGACTCAAAAACCAAGCATACGAAGAAAAGAACACTGTCCCTACGGTGAAACATGGAGGAGGCTCAGTAATGTTTTGGGGCTGCTTTGCTGCATCTGGCACAGGGTGTCTTGAAAGTGTGCAAGGTACGATGAAATCTGAAGACTATCAAGGCATTCTGGAGAGAAATGTGCTCCCTAGTGTCAGAAAGCTTGGTCTCAGTCGCAGGTCATGGGTCTTCCAACAGGACAACGATCCAAAACACACAGCCAAAAACACCCAAGAATGGCTGAGAGAAAAGCGTTGGACTATTCTAAAGTGGCCTTCTATGAGCCCAGATCTGAATCCCATTGAACATATGTGGAAGGAGCTGAAACATGCCATTTGGAGAAGACACCCATCAAACCTGAGACAACTGGAGCTGTTTGCTCATGAGGAGTGGGCCAAAATACCTGTTGACAGCTGCAGAACGCTCATTGACAAATACAGAAATCGTTTAATTGCAGTGATTGCCTCAAAAGGTTGTGCAACAAAATATTAAGTTATGGGTACCATCATTTTTGTCCAGCCCTATTTCATTAGTTTGTTTTTTTAAATAATTATGTTAATCAACAATTCAAAAGTGATGGCTGATTTTGATTATTTAATTTTCAATACATTTTTATTTATTGTTACTTTTGTGAGTTTCAAGTGATTTCAGTGAGAATTGTGGGTTTTTCCTTCTTTAACTGAGGGGTACCAACAATTTTGTCCACGTGTGTAAAAGTCTTCTAAATTAGTCAAATGCCTTCCTAGCTTTTACAATGTTTACTTCAAGGTACACATTTAGAAATCGTACCACAGAGCTAGCCTTCTGGTCTTTCAGGTTTTTTTTAGAGGGGAAACAGTAACAAATGCTGTATGCAGTGACGTGACAGCACTGTCAGCATTGAAGTGAATAATACTGAAGAAAAAGTAAGAAAAATAAGTCTGATGACCAGTTCCCTTATTGAGTATTAATGTGTAAAAGACAGACATCGATTCAATAATCCATATTTTGGGTCCCTACATATTTAAGACCTTATTGAAACTCATGGGTTTATTATTGTCTCAAGATTCTTTTCAAGTTTTTTTGAAACTCAAATTTGGTGGCCTTAAAATACTCCAAAACGCGTCAAACTCTGCACACACATCAGGACTGGCGAAAAATGTGATATTTTAGGGTAATTGCATACATGTGCGTCAAAATGGTTTAATAGCTGCACCTGGAAAATTTCAAACATTTACTACAGTCAGTACGTGTCATCTACAGCTATGAAATTTGGTACACACGTGTAACACGTCAAAGCACACAAGAATGTCTATTACAACCATGACTAAAAACACAACAGGAAGTCAGCCATTTTGAATTATGTGTCACATTATGGACAATTTTCAACCAATTTTTGCACATTTTCATAAGTTATAAACTTAAACGAGGTAACCTCTACAGAGCTGAAACTTGGACATTGGTGATCAACAATTATCAAAATGCTCCGCAAAAGTCTGAGGGCGTGGGCATGGTGGCCCCTGAAATTTCGGCCTTTCGCCATAAAACAGGAAATGCTGGCCTTAACATGCTCCACTCTATCTCAAACTTAATATATGTAATCAAAATCCGGCCCCAATGACATTCACAGGCCAATATACAGTCACAGTGATAGAGCCACAGGGTGGATGGACAGAACGTGCTCTATAACTAGTCTGAACATGCTCCAATCTGTCTGAAACTTTACATGCATGTTCAGAGTTCGGCTTTCACCAGAAACTTGGGCTGAAATACACTCTCAGTCGCAGTGCCACCTGGTGGACATGCTTGGATTCACTGACCACCATCAATGGTGCTTGGAGTTTTGTCTTTTTTTGTTATGTTTAACCCTTTACGCTTCAGTGCGTAGTAGGTGTACCGCCGGCGGTACACCTACTAATTTGCATAGGAATTTCAAGAATGTCCGACGACTGCAAACCCGATTATACAAGCAATATACGCCGATGGAAAGCTTAGATTCTCATGAATCCGCCGGTATAAACCACTTTCAGATGTGATTACCACAGCGGGTGAGAAAAACACATTTGTCTGACAAAAACAAATATTCATCCATCCGTTCTCTATACACGGCTTCAACGCACACAGCGCGACTCACATTTCCGGGTTCATTATTACACACAGAAAAAAAGATTTCACAAAAAACGGCCATAATCCAACCTTTTACATCCAGACAATACAAGCCAGTAAACTATTTTGTCCAAAACATGTCCTGAAGTCGGTATAAAATCCACGAATCGGTCGTTTTCAAGGAAATGCACCTCGCGATGTGCGTCCAATATTCCCTGTATTTTTCGTCATTTTTTTTTATTTAAAAATAGAATATTAGCGATTTTTGTACTGAAAACGGCTGGAATTGACTGAAGCTTAAAGGGTTAAACAGTGACATTCTTTTTTACTCGGCTCAAAAGGCTCATTGGAATAACTCCCCTGGTGTTTCTTTTTAGTCATATTTCTAGACATTAGGCTTGGGCGGGATTACGGTAATACTGTATACTGCCGGTGTTTAAAAATAGCAGCGGTATCAGTTCCAATACCGTCATGAAAAAAATGCAATGCTCTTATACAGGAGATAAGGAATAAATATTAAATAAAAGTCATTTAATGCCTAAAATTGATTCTATGTCCAGTAGCACTTAGGTGTGGTTGAATTTTCAGTTTTACTTAAACAGTTATGTTTTAGCCTACTTTTGGAGACTTTCCATAAAGTTTATGAATGTGACGTTGTCTAGTGACAGCGCGGGGGGGATGGAAGATCCCGCACGGAGTGACTTGGTGTCAAAAAAGAACACAACTTCTGCAGTTTGGGAGAATGTGTTGGCTACATCAGAAAACAACCTCGAGCTAACAAAGTCAATAACTGCAATTTTTACAAAGCTGGAGACCAAGTATGAATTTGATTCAGTGCGCAAATCAATGCGAAAGCGCACTTTCCTCGACCCTCGTTACCGTGGAGGATATGAGACTAATAACGCACTGAGTGAAATCAAGGCTGAATTGCAGGCTGAGATCGTGAGCTTAGAGGTGCAAGCAGCACCAGCAGCAGTGGCCATCAGAATGGAAGAGGAAGAGGGACAACCCCAGACCCCCACAAAAAAAGATGTCTCTGGGAACCCTCCTGCAAAAATGACCTGCAGCGGCCGGCCCAGTCGGCACTGCAGACGAGTGAGCCGGCGCTGAATTAACAGTCTACTGTTTGGAGCCTGTCATTCAAGGAGACGAGGACCCACTTCTCTGGTGGAAATATGCTGCCAGTCGTTTTCTCCAGATGTCGCGACTGGCCCAAAAGTGCCTGTGCATCTGTGCCACAAGCTCACCATCAGAGCGGGTTTTTAGCACCGCAGGTCCTGTTGAAAAAGTGGTCATTAGGCCAACTCCCACAATGTTTCATTTACAGCTACAATATTTGGTGGGCATATGCACCACATCAGGACACACCAAAAAGTCAATCACAGCCACGCCCTAAACCCAACAGGAAGTCGGCCATCTTGAATTTGCTGTAAATTTTTGAAAATTAATAACTCCAAGGGGATAAGTCTGAGAGAACTGAAATTTGACCAGTACATGCACCAGACCTACGTGATGAAAAGTTATCAAAAAGTCGGCCAGAAGCCAAAAGGTGTGGCCATGGTGGCCCCTCAAAATACTGATCCTTCGCTATGAAACAGGAAGTGGTGTCTAATTCTTCTCAATATGCTCCAATCTGCCTGAAACTTTACATGTGCGATCGTCGTCCTGTCCTGATGTCATCCACATAGGGATATTCATTCACAGTCATAGCGCCACCTTGTGGTTTCAGGACATACACATTGTTTACACTTTCCATGCCCTATTCTTACCCAGTTGATCATATTCACCTCAAATGTGGTGACAACAGGCTGAACACATTGATGATGCATCCCAGTGAAAATGGTGACTTGTCATCAAAGGGTGTGTCTGTGGCGGCCAAACGAATTTTGATGTTTCGCCATGAAAATGTAACGATTCATATCTCAGCTGAACAAGATCCTATCTGCCTATCTGCCCCAAACTTCACATGATGGACACCAGGTCCAGTCTGAACACATCCACACTCATAAATTCTGAAAAAGTCATAGCGCCACCTGTTGGTAAAAGGAAGTTTAAGGCATTATATTTTCAGGTACAATGGCCCCAAACTTGGTGATATCATGCTGGAAATTAGTCAGCCGAGTCTTCACTTCTTGACAATCCCACATTGTGAAGGCTGTGACATTTCATGCAATGCTGTTGCCGTAGCAAGCAAATATGGCCATGCAAAACAAAGTGCTGTTTGACAGGTTAGGAATACCCCAACGCTCACTAAAATTGCCACACACATCACCATCGACCCAAGGAACAACACTGTATGCATCTCGGCATGGCACATGCTATAGCGCCCCCTGCAGACTTTGTAACAAACAGCCCTCCCAGCACGTTTCACCTACATCCATAAAATTTGGGAGGTCTATAGAGCACATCAGGACGCACAAAAAAGCCTCTTGGAGCCATGCCCTAAATCCAACTGGATTTAGGGCATGGCTGTGGCGGCCAAACAAATTTGATGTTTCGCCATGAAAATGTAACGATTCATATCTCAGCTGAACAAGATCCTATCTGCCTATCTGCCCCAAACTTCACATGATGGACACCAGGTCCAGTCTGAACACATCCACATTTATAAATTCTGAAAAAGTCATAGCGCCACCTGTTGGTAAAAGGAAGTTTAAGGCATTATATTTTTAGGTACTATGGCCCTGAACCTGGTGATATTAAGCTGGAAATTGGTCAGTTGAGTCTTCACCTCTTGACAATCCCACACTGTGAAGGCTGTGACATTTCATGTAACGCTGTTGCCGTAGCAAGCAAATATGGCCATGAAAAACAAAGTCCTTTCTGACAGGTTAGGAATACTCCAACGCTCACAAAAATTACCACACACATCACCATCGACCCAAGGAACAACACTGTATGCATCTCGGCACTGCACATGCTATAGCGCCCCCTTCAGACATTTAACAAACAGCCCCCTCAGCACATTTCACCTACATCCATAAAATTTGGGAGGCCTATAGAGCACATCAGGACGCACAAAAAAGCCTCTTGGAGCCATGCCCTAAACTCAACAAGAAGTTGGCCATCTTGGATTAATTGTGAGATTTTTGATGATTTTTCTCATTTTTGAGAGTGAATACCTCCTAGGGGATAATTCCAGGAGACCTGAAATTTGGGCAGTCCACACAGCAGGACTTGGTGATGAAAAGTTATCAAAAGCTTAACCAGAAGCCAAATGGTGTGGCCACGGCGATCATCAGAGTTTTGATGCGTCGCCATGAAACAAAGCTGCTGTATGACCAGAGGCGTCACTAGGTTTTAAGGACAAGGGGGGCTTAGCCCCCAGGAGATGCACAGGATGTGCATAACTAGCATGCTCCAATCTGCCTCAGACTTTACATATGTAATCAGACTCCAATTCTGATCACATCCCTTGGCCAACATACACTTTCAGTCGTGGCGCCACCTGTTGGATGGACAGGAAATGCTTTATAAGTAGCCTGTACATGTTCCAGTCGGCCTGAAACTTTACATGACTGATCAGAGTCCAACCCTCATCACATCCGCTGTTTGAAATACAGTCTCAGTCGCAGCGCCACCTGGTGGATAGACAGGAAATGCTTTATTACTGCTCTGAACATGCTCCAATCTGGCTGAAATTTTACATGTATGATCAGACTCTGGTCCAGATGTGATTCAGAGGCCAACATACACTCTCAGTCACAGCGCCACCTGGTGGACGTGCGTGGATTCGCCGACCAGCGTGGATGTGAGGACCCGTCTATCGCTGCTTGCAGCTTTAATTTGATGTTGGAATTCCCAGTTTATCTGTTTTGTGTACAGAGACAAAAACAACAAGGTCGTCTCGATATATCAGCCTCAGTGCCTTGCAGGAGCTTAACTGAAGACTGCCTGATGTGGTTGATCCAGTCTTTCTGCAGGCTTCCCGGTGGGTTGTCTCACTGTATCTTTTAATGGTGCACTTAAGCGTCTGCTAGATTTAGTAGCCCCAGAAAAGACTCGAAAGCGTCCAAATAAGAGCCATACTCCCTGGTTAAATACAGACATATTAACCTTGAGAAAGAGTTGCAGAAAACTTGAACGTCAGTGGCGTCACTCTCGGCTGGAGGTTTTCTATCAGGCATGGAAGGACAGTCTGACATCTTATCAGTCTGAGGTGTCTGCTGCAAAGGCTGCATATTATTCCAATTTTATTATGGAAAACAAGTAAAATTCTAGACTGTTATTTGACACGGTTTCTAAACTCACCCAAGACCACCAAGTTATGAGCAGCTCCGATCTGTCTGCCCATAATTAGGGTCCGAGCACCGAGGGTGCGAAGGACAGGCGGTGCAAGGGCACCGACTGTCCAAGGCACCAGCGGTGCCAAGGACCCTATTGAAACCCTACGGTTTATTATTATTATTATTATTATTATTATTATTATTATTGTTAGGGTCCTTCGCACCGAGGGTGCGAAGGACAGGCGGTGCAAGGGCACCGACTGTCCAAGGCACCAGCGGTGCCAAGGACCCTATTGAAACCCTAGGGTTTATTATTATTATTATTTTTTTTTTTTTTTTTTTTTTTCTCCCGTGAAGTAAATTGGCTTTTTGGCGGCCTTATCATACTCCAAAACGCGTGAAATTTGGCATGCACATCAGGACTGGCGAAAAATTTGATATTTTATGGGAGTTGCGCATGTGCGTGGCAAAATGGCTCTATAGCGCCACCTGCAAACTTGAAAAAGTAGTCATTAGGCCAACTGCCACAATGTTTCATGTACAGCTACAATATTTGGTGGGCATATGCAGAACATCAGGACACACCAAAAAGTCAATTACAGCCACGCCCTAAACCCAACAGGAAGTCGGCCATCTTCAATTTGCTGTAAATTTGTCAAAATTAATTTCTCCCGGCAAATGAATTGCCTTTTTGGGGGCCTTATCATAAACCAAAACGCGTGAAATTTGGCGTGCACATCAGGACTGGCGAAAAATTTGATATTTTATGGGAGTTGCACATGTGTGTGGCAAAATGGCTCTATAGCGCCACCTACAAAATTGAAAAAGTGGTCATTAGGCCAACTTCCATAATGTTTCATTTACAGCTACAATATTTGGTGGGCATATGCACCACATCAGGACACACCAAAAAGTCAATCACAGCCACACCCTAAACCCAACAGGAAGTTGGCCATCTTGAATTTGCTGTACATTTGTCAAAATTAATAGCTCCTAGTGGATAAGTCTGAGAGAACTGAAATTTGGCCAGTACATGCACCAGACCTTTCTGATGAAAAGTTATCAAAAACTCAACCAGAAGCCAAAAGGTGTGGCCATGGCGGAGCCTCAAAAAATTGATCCGTCGCCATGAAACAGGAATTGGTGTCTAATTCTTCTCAACATGCTCCAATCTGCCTGAAACTTTACATGTATGATGACAGTCCTGTCCTGATGTCATCCACATAGGGATATTCATTGACAGTCATAGCGCCACCTTGTGGTTTCAGGAAATAGACATCTTTTACACTTTCATGCCCTATTGTTACCCGGTTGATCATATTCACTTCAAATGCAGTGACAACAGCCTGAACACATTGATGATGCATCCCAGTGAAAATGGTGACTTGTCATCAAAGGGCGTGTCTGTGGCGGCCAAACCAATTTCGATGTTTCGCCATGAAAATTTAACGATTCATATCTCAGCTGAACAACATCCTATCTGCCTCAGACTTCACATGCTGGATACCAGGTCCAGTCTGAACACATCCACACTCATAAATTTTGAAAAAGTCATAGCGCCACCTGTTGGTAATAGTAAGTTTAAGTTCTTATATTTTCAGGTACAATGGCCCCAAACTTGGTGGTATCATGCTGGAAATTGGTCAGTCGAGTCTTCACCTCTTGACAATCACACACTGTGAAGGGTGTGACATTTCATGCAACGCTGTTGCCGTAGCAAGCGAATATGGCCATGAAAAACAAAGCCCTTTCTGACAGGTTAGGAATACTCCAATGCTCACTAAGAATACCACACACATCACCATTCACCCAAGGAACAACACTGTATGCATCTCGGCACTGCACATGCTATAGCGCCCCCTACAGCATTTTTAACAAACAGCCCCCCCAGCACGTTTCACCTACATCCATGAAATTTGGGAGGCTTATAGAGCACATCAGGACGCACAAAAAAGCCTCTTGGAGCCATGCCCTAAATCCAACAGGAAGTTGGCCATCTTGGATTGATTGTGAGATTTTTGATGATTTTTCTCATTTTTGAGAGTGAATACCTCCGAGGGGATAATTCCAGGAGACCTGAAATTTTGTCAGTCCACACAGCAGGACTTGGTGATGAAAAGTTATCAAAAGTTCAACCAGAAGCCAAATGGTGTGGCCATGGCGACCATCACAGTTTTGATCCTTCGCCATGAAACAACAGCTGCTTTATAACTATCCTCTGAATGCACCAATCTGCCTCAAACTTTACATGTGTAATCACACTGCAATCCTGATCAATTCCACAGGCCAACATACCCTTTCAGTCATGGCGCCACCTGTTCGATGGACAGGAAATGCTTTATAAGTAGCCTGTACGTTTTCCAATCAGCCTTAAACTTTACATGACTGATCAGAGTCCAACCCTGATCACATCCACTGCTTGAAATACATTCTCAGTCGCAGCGCCACCTGGTGGATAGACAGGAAATGCTCTATAACTGCTCTGAACATGCTACAGTCTGGCTGAAATTTTACATGTATGATTGGACTCTGGTCCAGATGCGATTCAGAGGCCGACATACACTCTCAGTCACAGCGCCACCTGGTGGACGTGCATGGATTCACCGACCAGCATGGATGTGAAGACCCGTCCATCGCTGCTTGCAGCTTTAATTTTTCTGTTGTATTTTAATGACAAGGTAGAGGACATTAGAACTAAAATTCCTCATTCTGTAACTGACAAAGTTGAGGGCTTAGTTACTTTTCCTGTCTATGGTGGCATTGGTTTCCTGAATTTTGAGCCTGTTTCTTTAGAAAGCCTCACCAAGGTTGTCATGGCACCTTGGTCTCTTGATCCTCTGCCAGCATGGGTTATTAAACAGCTTTGGTCCATATTAGGCCTGTATGTGTTATACATCCTCAATATATCGCTTTCCACTGGAGTTTTCCCAGCTTGTTTTAAATCTGCAATTGTTAAACCCTCATTGAAGAAACCTGGCCTGGACGCTGACTCCCCTACTAATTATAGGCCCGTGTCAAACCTGTCTTTTTTGTCAAAAGTTTTTGAGAAAGTGGTTTCAACTCAGCTATTGAAATATTTGTCATTAAATAATCTTTTTGAGCCTCTTCAGTCAGCTTTTAGGGCAAATCATTCCACAGAAACAGCGCTGACTAAAGTGGTGAATGATTTGCTTCTTGCTGCTGACTCAAAGGCATCATCTGTTCTGTTGTTGTTGGACCTCAGCTCAGCTTTTGATACGGTGGATCACGGCATCTTACTGGACAGACTGGAGAATTATTTCGGCATCTCAGGCCAGGTGCTGAAATGGTTGAGGTCTTACCTGTCAGAGAGATCTCACAGTGTTTTCTTTAACAACATGCTCTCTGAGTCCTGTGCTGTTAGGCATGGCGTACCGCAGGGGTCTGTACTAGGACTAGGGACTAGGAATTTCCGAACCGACTAGTTGCTAATTTTATTGGCGACTAGTCGGTTCGGAAAACTTGCAATTTAACCCTTTAAGCGCCAAAGTCGCAATATTAAAATAAGCAACATTGCTGAACATAACAAGCCATAGCTTCAAATACACTGCCTCATGTGCCTCATCTACTGTACACCAGGAGATGGCGGATATCTGGAACTTCAATCTGAGCATCAGTTGTGGGCGTGTTTTCATTCAAAGTTTTGGAGTTAACAGAGTTTGAAAACCGAGGAGACGAGACTTGCCGTCGGAGCGTATCAGAGCGCAAGACGGCACATTTTAGAGTGAGAAAACTCACCATACCGAGAGGTCTGGTCAACGCTGACAAAGTACTTTGTCAAGTAATGGCTTACTCATTTTCTGAAGAGGAATATTCACCCTCTGATGAAGATGTTCAGTCATCCAGTGAGACAGAAAGTGCCGCTGCGTCTGTGCATAACGGCAGCGGGTCGGTGCGCCATGACAGACCACGAGCAGCACATACTGGAGCCAATGCTTTGCTTCGGGGTGGCAGGAAGGGACGTGGTTGGTGTAGCTGGAGTGGTCAAAACACCGCTAATGATGAGGGGGATAGCGGGGGATGAAAAAAGAGACAAGCATATGCTACTGGCAGGATCAACCAGGTAGCCCAGACGGGATGAGCGTGTGGCGCACGCCCGAGCGTAGAGCTGCATGGCGGTGTAGGTTTGGAGAAATGAAAGTGTCATCCGGAGGTCGACCGCCCCCTGCTACGTGTGCGTGTGAGGGGAGGGGAGGAGGAGCAATTCTCTCCCTGGCTGCTCAGCCTGTTTACACAGAAGCCGATGCAGAGGCGTGAAGAACAAGGTGCATGATGTTTAATGCAGCGTTTAACCGACTAGTAAAATACTAAACGTTTAATAAATGAGTAGGGGGTTAAACGATTAAACGACTGGTCGTGCACATCCCTAACTAGGACCCCTGTTGTTTTCTCTTTATCTGACACCTTTGGGGTCAAATTGTGCGCTCCTTTGGGATTTCTTTTCATTGCTTTGCAGATGACCTACAACTATACATGCCCTTGGTCCCTCAAAGTGTTTTTGACACTGATAAACTCCGGGCCTGTCTCTCAGCTGTTAGGAGCTGGCTATCAACGAATTTCCTGCTCCTGAATTCTGCCAAGACTGAAATGATGGTGATTGGACCTGAAAGTGTTAATCCTCTGCTTGATAACTTAACTCTGTCTTTGGATGACTGTGCTATTCATTGTAAAGAAAGAGTTAAGAATCTTGGTTTACTCTTAGATAAAACCGTCTCATTTAAATTCCATATTAATGAGATGACCAGATTGGCCTTTTTCCACCTCAGAAATATCTCTAAAATCAGACCAAGTCTGTCATTTCAGGATGCTGAGGTCCTAATTCATGCTTTTGTTTCCTCAAGGTTGGACTATTGCAATGTCCTTTTATCAGGTCTGCCAATGAAGAGCCTTCATGGTCTGCAGATGGTCCAGAATGCAGCAGCTCACGTTCTGAACAGAACAAATACATTCGAGCATATTACTCCAGTGCTGGCCTCTCTGCATTGGCTACCAGTTCATGTTAGAGAAGACTTTAAGGTGCTGCTACTAACCTATAAAATTGTTAATGGAATTGCCCCGTCTCATTTATCCAGCCTGCTGAATCTGTATGTCCCCGCTAGGGCTCTCCGTTCCCACGGGACTGGACTTCTGAATATCCCGAAGGTCTGTAAAAAGACGGTTGGGGAATGGGTTTTTTTCTTTCCGGGCACCTACATTGTGGAACAGTCTACCTGCTGAAATCAGGCAGGCATTGTCCATTAATGTATTTGAAACTAAGCTGAAGACCCACCTCTTTTCTTTTATATATGAATCTTAAATTGTTTGTTTAACTGATGTTTTTTTTTATTGTTCTGTTTTTATTGTTTTTATTTTTATCTGTTTTCATTTCTGTGTACATCCCTTTGATGGAAAGCGCTTTATAAATAAAATTATTATTATTATTATTATTATTATTATTATTAATAAAAGTTGTTAATAATATGCATGTTATGTTATTATTCAGTAATAGTGTTTGGTATTCAATTTCCGAACGTGAAGGCACAAGCCAGTAACAGTAATAGTCACGGTAATACCATATACCCCGGTAAAATGTGAAGGAAGCTTGACAGTATCAAAATTTGGATACCGCCCAAGCCAACTAGACATGAGATCCACATCATTCAAAACGTAATAAATGCCATGTCTCCCTTCATCAGACAACGTTTTTCCTTGGACTTTATATAAAAGACAGATGTAGCGACATCACCCCTTGACTTGTGTCCCACCATTTTCAAGCACTGAATTTTGCATTTACCTGTCAGATCTTAGTCTTTTAAAGCCAGGCTTAATGTGCAAACAGTGGATATGACTGTAACAGTTTAGGCTTTTGCTCTGCTGTGGAAAAGAAAAAGGTTAGTGGAATGGTGTAGTGGGGTGACGCTTGGTCCTGTTCCATCAGCAGTCACAAACAGGCTTCATGCTCATCATACCAGAAGGATCGTCCACACTGTCCACTTTGAGCCACACTTCCAACCAATCAGCATTCAACACACACACACAGCGTAAACGCCGAGGGGTGATGAGCTGTTGGCTTGATGGAGGACTGCCTGCAAGTGCATCCCCATATCGTCTGTGTTAAGCTGAATTCCATTGTTTTTAAACTTAGTGCAAGCAAAGAGCTGTGTAAACAAACTCCAATTCAGAATGAATAAATTAATACATTCGCCTTTAGACTTTGGCTGTGAGCAGTTTCAGGGAGCACATGCAGATAATTTACCACAAAACAAAATTATAACGATTGTATTTAAAATATTTATTATTTAATTTTGTTACACGGTGCAATTTTGGCACAATTTTTGCCATTCATGTACCTGAACAAGCCTCCACAGAATGAACCTGACTGCTGTCATACTTGGCCAGTTTAATCTAAATGTGAAGCTTTTAACTTCTTGGTAAATGCTTGAATGGTGAATTCCAAGCTTTCGCCATAATAAAGAATGTTGCTGTTGCTTGAAAATACATCATCAAATCTACCCCAAACTTCATGTTTGATAAACTGCATATAAAAGAGTGCAGATGTAGCTGCTGTGACAGTATCCATTTGTTCGGAAATAAATGTGAAGCCCCAGATTTGGAATTTAGTGGCGGATCTGGCTAGAGAATCCTAGAAGTCACGCATGGTGATCGGAAGTCTCAATCACAAGGTAGCCCAACCCTCAAATATACCATTTTATCATCTATTCTAAATGAGAAAAAAAATGACAAAAATTAATGCCATGCCGTACTTGAAAAGTCCTGAAACTAGGATTCAGACTACAACCTCATGTAAACAGAAAACGTTTACTGAGCTGGTAAATCTATGGAGAACAAGGGTCATTTTGTCACAGACTTCTATAGAATCAGACTTCTGTCTGCAAACAGATGAGATGGCCCTTGCTGCATGTTCTGAAGAATGCAGATGTAAGGCACTTCTGCATTTACTTTTCAGACTCTACATCCGTCTGTTATATAGTCCACCATTTAACATAAGCCCTGCACCAAACACATTTAAGTGCCAACACTCAGCCAACAGCAAATATTCAATACGGCCATGTACTACCCACATATGTTTTGGGGTGATGACATCAAACTCAAAGCGGTCAAAAAAAATCCCTAAGAACCTAGATGATGCAGTCATGTAAAAAATTATCATTTTTTTATCAAACAGTATTGCCCTGGTTGTATGACGATTTCTAACGTTTAGACTTATCCAGACTGACTTAAACATTACGTTTGTTGAGAGTCTGAACACATCTACATGTCAATACTGAATTATAGTCATAGCGACACCTACACAAATTGGGAGGTCAGTGTATGTTTCAGTTAAAATTAAACTTACATGGTGTGTTCTCCACTTGGGCTGAAATGACTCAATTACTAAAATTTCATGGGTCACTTCTATTCAGTCCCTCCAGGAATTTGCGATGTTGCGATCATGTGACTTCAGGCGAAATCAACCAATCTCCGTGAATTTTGCACAGCTTTGCAATTTTGTCCAGTCACCGCAACTTTCCTGCAATTTTGGCCCACCTCCCTTGAGTTCCACCAATCATAGCAGCTCCCAGCGCAAACGTAGTGCACGTACATCACCAAATTCACTTCCTTGTTTCTGGTTTGAAGATGCAGACATGTGTGATACTAATGTCTCTCATTTATCAATAATAATTACTGCTGAAGACTGTGATAAACAATTATTTCACTGATGTTCTTCAGCAAAACGGAGCTAAACTGTTTTACACCCGTGCAATATTGTGGTGGAACACAAAAAAAAGAAAAAAAAAATCATCGATTGATACACTTTAAAAAAAAAAAACACGAAACATATTAGAACAGCTGAAATGAGCGGAGAACAGACCAGACAAATCATCATGATGGAAACTGTTGCATCCAGATCCGTTAGAGCACTGAAGGAATGAGTTAAATTAGATTAATTATTCCACAAAGAACATGGCGGAGTTATGTGATGATCAGCATGTGTGAAACATTCCTCTGTTACAACATCACTCAAAAACGGACTCAGGGATTTAAATGAAGTTTTCAGGGTCAGTCAGAAATGACACAAGGACCAAATGATTAGGACTTTGGGCAGTGATACATCTTAAAGTTTGGATCCACGGATTTGTTAAGGATTCATAGCAGCACGGCATCTGATAGCAGCACGGTAACCATGGCAACTAGTGAACTAACTAAATGGTGGAGGTGTTTCTGAGTCCCATCAATTCCCATCGCCCGCTACATATTTAGGTCACGCAATTCGGTATGTAAACTAGGGATGGTTCGATCCGATCCGCTGGATCGATATCGAGTTCAATCCAGGCCAAAATGACTGGATCGAGCATCAGACTTTTATATTAGAACTCGTTCGATCCGATCCATAAGCCCAATCTATCTCATATATCCTCATCTTCACTTTTCACGACATGCCGTAACACAGACGAGCTGTTGCCATGGTTGCCATGTGCCCGTGTTTTCGTCACGTGACCAGAGATTGAACAGAAGCCTGGAGAGCTGTGCTCATCTCTTCCGTATGGAATTACTTATGCGAACGGAGCAGAAAAGTAAATTAGCTGAGTGCAACGTTTGCAAAATGAGTGTCTGAAGGGGTGGCAGCAAAACCGGACATTTTAACACAACGAACTTTAATAAAGCATCTGCAGAAGCGTCATGGAAAGCAGTACGGAGACTTTTTACAGGCGAGTGCAAAACAAAAAGTGAACCGCGGCAGCCATCGTTGCAGGAAGCACTATAGAAGAGTACAAAATTCGCTCTAACGCCAAAATATAAAAGAGAAAATTGTCGAGTTAATTTTGCTGGATGACCAACCACCTTGTGTGGTGGAAAATATGGATTGTTTTATCATTTTTCGACCCCCCGGAAAAAATCAGACTCCCCCTTTGCGTGAACACGTGCGCCTTACATTTCACTCTGTGGCCACTTGACGGCTTTTCTGTTGTACGTTTACTGTTTTTTTTGTTGTTGTTTTCTACTGTTTTTCGGGTTAAATGTGATTAAGTAGCGAACTGTGGACATGTTTTCATGCTAAATATGATTAGGTGACAGGTCTCTCCTCTTCTCATCCGCACATCCACCCACCGGTGTCTAAATGGCATCAGGGGAGATCCTACGCTGCTCTCAGCTTCACTCGCATGAGAACGTTAGGACAAGGTTTAATCCCCAGATATTGTTTATATTCCATCAGTGTTGTACACGTGCCAATAAAATAATTGTTCACTGTGTTTTACATACAGTACAACATCAGCAGCTGCATGCAAAAGAAGAAAGACACGAGATTGCACTATCACTGTTTACCCTTGTTTTTCTGTTTTTGTTTTGGTGCAGCAAATCAGGTGTATAACCTAGATTTTTATTGTTTTGATTGTGTGTCTTGAGAAGCCATGTGCAACTTCCTGAGTACTACCTACATTGTTCTAGTGGAGATGCTATTATTTTATGTTAATTCATAAAATTATTTATTGCAGCCTTGCAATGCCATTGAGTAATAATGTGACTTTTCTGTTTATACACTGGGATTATTTAGTTTATTTAGTTTAATTTAAATATGTGACCCAAAGTGCAGTTTTATTTCAAACATCTGAATGGTGCAGCTGGGTCTGTTTGTGTTTACAAACGCTGTTAAAAGCGATGTGAGCTTTAAGTTTTAATAAAGCCACAGCAGTTACACATAACTTGTTACCTCCACCAGGAGGTCATGTTATCACCGGAGTTTGTTTGTCTGTCTGTTTGTTTGTCTGTTAACAGCATAACTCAAAAAGTCATGGACGAATTTTCACCAAATTTTTACAGGATGTCCGGAAGAGCAAAAGTAACAATCGATTAGATTTTGGAGGTGATCCGGATCACCGTCTGGATCCAGGATTGTTTTGAAGGAGTCTGTACAATTGAGAGAGATAATTGTACAGACAGAGGTCGCCGGATCGATCCCAGGCGACAGCCGAATTCCGCGCGGCCGGTTCGGGCTGCCCGAGTGAGTTGGGACCGACGAAACGAAGTGGCGGCGACGCGTACGGTACCGTCACACGCGCGCGCAATGCTACCATTACGTGCATGCGGCAGAGCCGCCATCAAAACACTGTGCTGTTACACTGTACATGCATGTTATGCTTTGTGCGCAAACTATTAAAACCAAATTAAATCCGTCCATGATGTTTTGGGTTATGCTGTTAACAGACAAACAGACAGACAAACAAACTCCGATTGGTCATCTGTACAATTGAGCGATGGCCTGGCGAAGGTCTGCGCTCTCCGAGTGCTTTTCTCGTTGTCACATGTTTTCCTTCTTTCTTTAGGGGACCAGAACAGTTGTTGTACAATGAACGTGGTGTTTTTAGATGTCAGTATCAAGCAAAATACATCCATGTATTATTAACAACTTTTAGAATGACAAAAAGAATCATATCGGTATCGGATCGGTATTGGCCGATCCTCAAGGCTGCAGTATCAATATCAGTATCGGATGTGAAAAAGTGGTATCGAGCCATCCCTAATGTAAACATGAATAACACACACCTGTGTTCAGCACAAGGTCAGGTAATGAACAGTCTTGGTGGAGGACTGTGCTCTCTCAGTGCTGTTCTTGTTAATTGCTGTGACAAGCCGTGAGCGTGTGTGAACACGTGTGCCAGGAAGTGAAATTAACTTTTTAAGCCACTGACACATATGTACAATTATGATTCATTCAATAGTAAATTATCATTTTGTGCCGCAAATCTACCAACCACTTCATGTTAAACCAGTATCTGGCTGCTGTTAATTTCCCACCATGGTGTGCCAGCTTTTGTATAAATGGGTTGGAACGTTAAATAATTAATTTTGGAATAAATACTGTCAATTACAGAGTTGAAACATGTTCTGCAAGCTGAAAAAATGCAGCTTTTTAGCAATTGTCACTGTCTCCTGCAATTTCATCACAACAAATAAGCTTTAAACATCACGACTTTTATCTCAATTTTTTAGAAAAGCTGCCACGAATTCAGGCATTTTTGGCCGCAACAATCACGAAAAACGCCCGCAAAATCCTGGAGGGACTGTCTATTATCCTGGCGCAGAAGAATTTTTCCACATTTCAGCATCAGCATTCATCTGAAAATGAAATATCTATGGTAATAAAACCTAACTGTGAAGAAAACAGCTTAAAGATTAATGATGCTTGTCAACCATGAATGCAATGAAAGACAGCCCCCTCCCAGAGTTTACGGTGTTGGTTATCAGCTCAGGAACACACAGACGAATTTCGTACGAGTTCAGACATCCCACATGATGCTACTCAGCCAATGAAGTCTCTGCATTGCAGCCGCTAAACTTTAGCTTTACTAAAATTCCTCAAGGCAAAATTCTCTGAATCAAGGCTTCATTTAATCAACTATATGCTGGACTCCAGGTCATGAAATGGTGCTCAAGGCCGCTCAAGACTTGAAATGGTGCTCAAGGCCGTACCCAGACTTCATTTGAAACAAAATGGGTTCTTAAATTTGATGGGACGCTTCTATTTTAACCACCGTTGCTTTTCTACTGTTTATGGCAGGAATGCCCAACCAATCCACAGTATAAACGGTCGTCTAAACTAGCTGTCGGTGAACTAACTTTGCTATCAACCAAACGAGTATCACTAGGGAAGTAGAGTGGTGGTGGGTCGTAGACAGACGCTGAGATCCAGCTGCATTTGAGTCCATGCCGGCACCCAGAAAATTCAGTACTCCACCAAGGCTTCTCAGTCACTGTATAATTTCTGAATGATAAGTCCACAGCGATAGATTTGTAGTAGGATCACAATCGTGATCGTCAGCAGGCAGCTGACATAGTGTTCACTTGTCATGGTTACAGTGATGCTAAATACATGTGGGGTTCCCATGGCTTTGAGTTTTAGCTGAATACACCTGTACTATACTATATGTACTATACCCCTGTAATATACTATATATGTACAATACCCGTTCTATACACCTCTACTATAGCATATATGTACTATACACCTCTACTATAGCATATATGTACTATATCCCTGTACTATACTATATGTTTGTCAAGGACGATTATTTCTGCTGCACAGCATGCTCACTTCCGCTTTAGATGCTGTAACGCATATGCCTAGTGTGGAATCTGATTACTCGATTAATTGCCAGAATAATCGATAGAATACTCGATTACTAAAATAACTGACAGCTGCAGCTAAAGGTGTAACAGTACACAAAAATCACGGTTCGGTACATATTTCAGTACGGAAGTCACGGTTCGGTTCGACTCTCAGTTAAGGGGAAAAATGGAAAAAAAAACCTTGATATGAGAGCTGGTATGACTTTCTGGCTGAAGTGTGTATGAAAAGGAACTTTATAATGGGGCTCTATCACCTATAATAGGAAATAGATTTTAATATAATTGTTTGTTTAAAAAAACAACACCATTTAGTTAGGCTCTTGTTTACCAGCATAAATATACGAGTAGGCTAAAAAAATACACAATATAGAGTCATTTATCTACAGCAAAGAGCACTGCAATAATGTAAAGTTAATGTAAGCTGACCTTCATCATAAGTTTAAAACCTCAGTTCTCAACAACAGAGTATGGCCATAGATCTGCTGCTATGAAAACACCAATGGACTTGGCTATTGCTTTAGCCCATTCTGAACTGCTAGGCAGGGTTTGATGAAATGATTTTGGGAGCATCGTTTGCACAGTGTGGTGTTTTTTCCTAGCAGTGGGGATACTTATGCTTGGATGGTGCTTTTTCTAATTTGTGTCTAAGTTTGACGTGTTGCTGGATGCATAGCTGAGGACTGCTTCACAGTGTTGGCATATGGCTTTCGTCTTGTCCACTTGTTTCTCTACTTTTTCGTACTTCACTGGGAAACCGAAGTGATCCCAAACAGGTGATTTTAATGACGTCGGAGTGTCTTCCAGCTCTAGCTTCTTCTCGTTGTTGCTAGCATTAGCCATGAAGAGCTGGCAGGAGAATAATGATTCGTCACATCCTTTGGTTCCCTGGAAACTCCTACTTGTTTTTAGTTCCGCAATACTGCGCGACTGTGAGCCAGAGAAGGTCCACCGCAACTGTGGGCACTACGAAGTTTTAGGTTTCACAATTAAAACAATTGTGTACATTCTTAATAGTCTTAAAATTTTCATGCCGCGGTACACCTCTGTACCAAACCGAACGGGCCTGTACCAAACGTTTCAGTACGAATACGTGTACCGTTACACCCGTAGCTGCAGCCTATTCTACACATGAAATTACAACAACCTAATGCATGTCTGCTGTGTGTTCTCTGATGCCACACAGTAAGTCAACACAATGCGCAAGTCATATTCAACACCATGCAGGACATAAGAGCCTACTTGTTTGCACAGCGATCGATGATCATGAAAGCACACAGCTTCCCCCAAGCAACCCTAACTATGCCACTAACGCCACACTACAACAGTCCTTCTGGTATTATAATTATGTCAATGTCGTGCCATTTGTGCTTCATAAAACAAGTGGAAGTGACTGGATCTGAAGGGTTAGACCAACACACTAAAACCAAATTTACTTGACCATCAACACCAACTGACCCACACTGGAACATACTCAGTAAAAGTGAGACAGACAAGACCAAGGCAGTGTAAAAGAAGAACTTTGGATGAAACAGAAATGTCTGGGTTCCCTTTTATTTATACATAATTACAACCCACCACCTCCACAAAACTGTCCTGCATGTGAATGTGTCTTACTGACTGATAAACATGGAGTCACCTGAGCAAAGCAGAGCTGACCATATCTCCAGGGTTATCTTTCTTAGAAGAATCCAGTTCCTCTCGAGCAAATAGTCAAATGATGTATTGAAGGTTCAGTACATTTTTACTCCACCAAGGAACGCAGCAGAGTTATGTGATGATCAGTGTACGTTCGTCTTTAAATCTGTCTGTCATTGCACAACATCTCTCAAAAACGGACTAAGAGATTTGGATGAAAATTTCAAGGAAGGTCAGAAATGACACAAGGACCAAGTGATTAGATTTTGGCAGTGATGCGGCTTATAGTCTGGATCCATGGCTTTGTTAAAGATTTATGTATCATTACGAGATAGCAAAACAGCATGGCGTCATTGTAACCATGACAACAAGTGAACGCTGCATCATCTGCCTGCTAATGATCACATGATTGATCCTACGTATCAGGACTTATCCGTCAGAAATGATACAAGAAACAACAGATTAAATTGTGGGGGTGTTTCTGAATTTTCGGACTTTTCTGCGACGTCTTCCTCATGTCAAGAAAACGCTTCTTAAACACTTCCTGTGCCGCTGAAATGGTGACAAAAACAAAGCCTGTAACATTAAAAATAAAAACTACACCTTCAAAATAAAAGCATGGAGGGAACGGTTATTTTAACACTAGCAAAACAAAGCCTTGTGAAAAGTGATGAACTGATCAGACGTTTATAAGAGTAATTTACACATATTTAGGTCAGGCAATTCAGTATCCGTACATAACATACACATGCATAACACACACCTGTGCTCAAGTAATTTTCTTTGTGGGTACATCTTGAATGTTAACATATTAAATGGCCACATTCTGATTTCTGATCATCAATAATAAAAGGCTGCATTTCTACCAAAAAATGTGTTGCATTTCTGACAATGCCATACGGGGAAATGAACAGCCTTGGAGGAGTACTGCGCTTTTGGTAATATTAAGTATTTTAAATCAAATATATGTGCCTCCTGTGCACCTCACATGGGAGACTCCTGAACAGATTATCTTCCTAGAAGGCATAAAAACAGTGGGACTGTGTTCACAGGATGAGTTGTATGAACCAAGACAACTGAATTCCTCTAAAGTCAAATTTAGAGTGTCCCATAACTTAAAATAAAACCAAAGTTTTTAAAAAACAATGGACCAGTCCTAGTACTTCAACAAATGATCCCTTTATTGACAGCTGCTACTGGTAACCCAAATACTGCTTTCGACTACTGAGCTCTGCTGCATATCTTCTAATTATCACCCATTTAGAATTAAAGACTCCACAAAGTTCCATAACAGAGAGCTGGCCCTCATTCACAGAGATATAACACATTATGTTGATAAATACACATCCTCAGTGTGGACTGAAAGGAGAAACTGTTGAGCTGGACTAACGGTTTTCACAATCTTCACGGGGTTTGATGTTTCTGATCCAGCATCAAAACCACTAAGATGAAGGTATATATAGAAGAGCCATTTTGTAGCAGCTGTCGTTAGCTTCCAGCCCTGCTCCCTCCATTACTAATGCACTAACCAAAAACAGAGTGCTGGGAGACTAAGCTAGAAATTATATGCATATATATAGTGAGAGAGATAAGGAGAGGAAAACTGTGATGAAGGAAAAAAGCTCTGTGTGAACTAGATGGTAAAGGCGGTAAAAGACAGACAGGAGGAGAGTTTTCGGGCTAAATGATGGAACACTGGTTATCCATGTCTCTCACTGCAGTGGTAGTAAACAATCAGCCAGCCTCCTTTGTCCACAGCACTAAACCACACCTCCTCCTTTTGTCATGCTCTCCCTCCCTCCCTCACACTCCATTCCTCTCTCCCTTCATCCCTCCATTTCTCACGCTATCTTTAAACCTCCATTATCTATCTCTCCTGCCGTATGTCTGGCCCCATCCTTCTAGGCCTGTGGACAATTTCTCTCTCTCTCTCCTTGTCTCTGAACTTGTGGCGCTATGCTGGTAATGCTACCTAGCAGCTGCTGCTAACAGGCCAGCTAATGGCAGAGTAATGTGACTGACAGACAGACAGACGCATGCATTCATACCTCAGCTGACAGTAATCCACTCGATTGTTAAAAAGTAGAATCCAGTGGAGAAGCTGTGGCCTGTAGGTCCTCGTATTAGCGCAGATTATCCTCCTTTCTCTCTCACTCTTTCAAACACACACACACACATGCTCCTCCCCCCTCTCTCTCTTTACATACACAGGCGTCGACCTCGCCGTTCTCACGCGCGCACGGACGTGAACATGTGTGCGCGCACTTAAACACACACACACACCGCTCGTTCTTTCCCACTCACACGCACAAACGAGCGCTCAGTCGAGGGCTACCCAAAATGCCTTGCACCACACAAAGACAAGGGGGTGTGACCAATCACAAACTGCCTCTCTCAGCACCCCCCCTCCCTCCCTCACTGCATAAAGCTCTGCCGACATACAAGCTTGTGGGCGGGCTACCAAGAGGGTTGCCATGACAACGCATCCCCAGTTGCTCTTTGTTGTTATTACTACTTGTGTGTGTGTGTGTGTGTGTGTGTGTGTGTGTGTGTGTGTGTGTGTGTGTGTGTGTGTGTGTGTGTGTGTGTGTGTGTGTGTGTGACCGAGTGTGTTGCCATGCTGCAGCTGGTGACCCACTTTGAACAGCAAGGCTTGAAGTAGGACACACACATGCACAAACACAATCAATCGCTGGTATCACTCCAGGATTGTGTAGTAACTGCTTACATGCACACAAGTGGGCTGTTTATATGTTGTGTTCATGTAACTTCAAGTTATAGCAGTTGTGAGAGGCCCTTTAGAACGTTGTCAGATCATGCCTAAATTATAAATCCAGGAGTGGACCGAGGCAAAAAATCAGCCCTGGCATTTTTGGTCCAGACTGGCCCACAACATTATCAGCTGACTGAATGAAGCACTCATTTTTGAATGCCAGGACAAAATGGACAGAAAGGTCGGATTTTCAGAACAAAAATTCAAAAACATCTTTAGGGGAAAAACGCAATCCAGTGGAGCAGGAGTATTCAACTAAAATTCAAAGAGGTCCAGTCAGAGAAAATGTATTAAAGCAAAGTTCCAGAACATCATAATGTCTAACTGAATTAGTGTGATACATGTTGATGTGACCCAGTAGTTTTATTAGAGTCTGCATGTAATCGATAACTGACCATCAAATCAAATAAATGTAATATGATTCAAAAACATTTTGACATTTACGAGTAAATACCTTTTGATATAACTGTAGATCTGAAAATAAAGTGAAAAATAATGACTGAACAACCTGAACCAACATATCTTAAACAATACCTAAATGCCAAAAAATGTAAACAACTGAACACTAATGGCATCTGCAAAAGTTTCTTATTTCTTAATTACATTCCGAACAGAGAATTTGGCATCTGAAAACACTTTGCTATCTTCTTACAGCCTTCTTCTGCTTTGTGAGCGTCAACTATTTTCAGTTTCAGTGTTCTAGACAACTGCTTAGAAGAACCCATGGTGCTGATTATTGGGCAAGGTCAGATGAGTCTGGGCATTTAAAACCTTTGAGATTGACATCACCTGGTCTTTCCAGACGATGATTGTGAATAATCCATGACACTGTCAGGTCTCAGCTTTCCAAAGGGGGCGGTGCATGCTATAAACTCTGCAGGGTGCCTAAACTTTTGCAGATGCCATTGTTGTGTTTTCTGTTATTTTGAAAGTGTAAATGATGAAAATAAAATCTTTTTTTGACATATAAGAATGTCTCATCTGTAAATTGATCCCTTTTGGAGATTTTTCCATCTTTCCTTGACTTCTTTATGCACATTAATACAAATTATTACCTGGGGTGCCCAAACTTTCAATCCCCACTGTATGCCCAACAAAGAGACAGGACTGACAGGGATGTAACAGCAAGACACACCATGGACTTACTGTTCATTACATAGCAACCCTTCTCAGGATGAGTCCTGAGCCTCATCACAGCTGTTAGGCTATTTATTTAAATGTTAGTAAAGTTTGTTCTGCTTACGAAAGTCAAAAATAAAATATATATATTTTTTAGGAAAAGATTTTGATTTTTCAGTTTCACAGTTTCATGTACTCCTCTTCGATAGAGCTGGTTCCAGTGCTAGGTCGGAGCCAGTGCCTGACTTAGCACCAGTTCTTTGTGTTTCCACTAACTGAGCACCAGCTCCAGGCTCCATAAACTGGAACTTTTCAGGCACCAACTCTTTGCTGGGCCAGAGTTGAGAACCAAGTACATCACAGGCTGGGGCCGGGGTTACTGTGACCGACGATCAACAGCGAAAACATAGAACCGCCATTTTTAAACAGCCGAGCAAGTAGGAATAGTAGTAGTAGTGCTTAGTATTTGTGTTTTGAAAACCGGTAAATATGGACACCAAATCCAAGCAACAGTGGTCTGAGGAGGAGACTCAGTGCTTCCTGGAACTGTGGTCTTCATATGAAATTCAGTCGAAGTTGGAGTGAGCCTCTCAGACCATGCTGGTGTGCTTAGATGACGTGTCTATTTACACTACTCACAAAAAATTATTCAATTGCTGGATGAAATTCATGGAAAATGCAAAACGTTCTTGCTGTTGTGATATTAAATCATGAAAGTAGGGCATTTAAGTAGAAGCATGCAATAGTGATTTCCTTATCTCAAACAATTAAGTGAAACAAAAGCTAGTGGAGGGCATCACAACAAAAACATCAATGTCTCATGAAGGTTTGGACAGAACTGCAGCCTTCAGTTGAAATCCAGTAAAATTGTGTCCCACCAGTGGCGTGATCGCAGATATACCTAGGAACAGCTGATCTGTGCCTCATAATTAGCCTTAAGACCATCTATAAAGATAAACATAGATACTATCATCAACTTATTGCATTTGTTTCAACGGATGCAAATGTAGTCGACGCCAAGTAGCCAAGATAACGCAAGCACATTCACTGTTAACCCTTGTGTTGTCCTTCCCAAAAAACGTTGTTGCCATGTCTGAAAAAAGTCCAAAATTCAGAAAAAAATTCCCCAAATTTATAAAAACTTGCAAAATCTTCAGGAAGAAAATTCCTGAAAAGTTTCCCTCAAAAGTTTTATTTTTTTAAATAAAAAATCCCCAAATTTGACGGTAAAATTCACTGGATTTTGGTTGATTTTTTTTCTGAATGTTCTTAACCATTTTTTTATTTGTTTTTTCCCACCAGAAAATGTTTAAAAATGTCCTAAAAAAATGAAAATGTGGAAATTTTCAATGTGAAAATATATATATTTTTTCCACATTTTTAAAACTTTAAAACGGGTCAATTTGACCCGAAGGACGACAGGAGGGTTAAGAATCTAAACATCTTTGACAATTGTCTGTTTACTCAAACGTAGTTACTGTTGCTTGTGACTATGATAAAGACAGGTAGCCATTAACAGTTTGATTATTTGTTTCTGGATTGCAGTGAAGGCTTGCAAAGTCTGGAACAGCACTTGTACAGCTATGATGTGCCAACGTTGGTGAACGGCTACACATGCAGTGACGTGGTGACACAATGACACGGCTCCAACTTGGCTCCTTGTCAACGGAAAAGCAAACTGTTTCTTAGGAGGCACGAGATTTAAACCAACTCAGCACCAGCACTGAACTAGCACCGAACTAGAAGCTGGTTCTTTTTGGTCGAAAAGTGGTAACAGTAGGCTTTTTGCAATAGTGGCCAGAGGCCCTCCAATGAGTGCAATGGAGGCCATGCCCACTCCTGAAGTGCCATTAACCACCCCTCATCTGATAGTAGGGCTGCAACAACGAATCAATAAAATCGATAATAATCGATTATTAAAAGCGTTGGCAACGAATTGCATTATCGATTCATTGTGTCGTGCGATTCATGCGTCACTCGTCATGTCGCGGTCGCGGAGCCTTCTACTTCACCTGCAGAGCGAGTTTAACAGAGCGAGGTGGAGGCAGAGCAGAGGAGGTATTTTCAAAGGGAAGTAAATTCAACAAATGAAACATGACAGTTTGACCGAAGTCCTGAAAAGTATGGGAGCATTACACGCTTCACAAAACAAAGACATGCTGCGTGCCCACTACATGCAAATGCTCGCATCTGAAAATCGCACTGATGCCGGACGGTCTCGAGCGGGCCACTACGTGGTCATGTGGCCGCGCTTTCAGCTTGACGGTCCGGTAGATGAGTCTGATAAACACAGCTTCTGGGCCGTAAACTTTCTCTATTATTTCGAAAACACCTCAGGAAAAAGTATTTCTAAAGCATTTGAGGCAAGAAATAATCTGTGCAGCAGCTGAACCTGTCCTGGTTTTAGTTCACCGACGGCTAATTTAGATGTTTAAGGACAGGAGAAGTCGATTCTACTTTATAAAAATGAGCTGCAGGTAAACACACGGGATCGCAGCTGGAAACACACCAGCCGGCCACATGCGATGTGTCGCATCTAGTGGACATGCACCTTAAAGCAGCTGTCCGGAGTTTGAATCGCAGCGTCTCCCAAAACGAGAGGCATCTGGCTGCAGACCTCCACTGTGAGGTCACTTCCGGTGCAGACCTCCACTGTCAGGACGGGAAGTAACCATAAGCGTCCGGTAGGTGGCCGTAACGCACCTGAAGTTGGTTTACTAACCGCTAAATAAATCAAAAGAAGAAGCCATTTCACGCGAGTGATCGTCTGTATCGTTTGGCATTTACGGTGAGTTGTTGATTTTTATTATCCACAGAAAGTGTAAATTACGGTGGCTGACAGGGGAAAATGACGTGCATATACACAAACGAGCTGCAAATACATTAATGCGCTGCATAAACTGAAACGCACTGCAAAAAGAAAACGCTGCAAACACAGAAACGCGCTGCAAAAGAAAAATGCACCATATACAGACGTGCTGCATAAATGAAAAGAAATGCAAAAAGAAAACGCTGCATGTCCAGTCACACAGTGGAAGTAGTAGTGACAGTAGTGAGCTTTTCACCTGAGAGGCAGACCATGGTGACAAGTAACGTTAGTTGAGGGAAAAGCTGTATGAAAAGGTTTGTATTTTCTCATCTCCATGGATAAACATAAATAACAGAGAGAACACATGGAGATGGTAGTAAAACACCACTTCAGAACCCATATAATCACAGTGACTGAAAAGCTAAGGACTTAAAAACTCCTAAACATTTAGTGAAATTTTGTGTGCAGAAATCAGCATTAAATTAAATTTACTATGTTTTATTCCTAGAATGCCCTTTACACCATATTGGATGCTCCCTATGACTTTACCATTGTAAGTTGATTCATTCAATCAAAGTAAGCTCAAAATTACATCAACAAAACACTTATTCTGACATATAATTCAAGTTTTGTTTTTTTGTTGGTCTTCATTTTTCAGATGGACATGCCACTTTTGTGGCAGTGGTGGTGTATCGTCCTGATGGAAAACTTTGACCTTGGAAGGTGATACTAAAAAGACTTTTATATTTGATAGACTTTAAGTTGTTGCACAGCACTGTCATTCAATTTTTTATTGTTTAATCTTTTTTTTAAGCCATGAAAAGCTGTTCGCTCACTGGACAGATACATCAAAAGCCCTCCTGCGAGGTGAGGTGTCACCAGTGTTTAGGCTGAAGAAAAGAAGGGTGGATGACATTACTACGGTAAGATTTTAATTTTGTTTTAGTCCCATTTGAGTTTTTCTTTTGTTTCAGGTTGGAAACCAGCATTTCTACTTCCCTATTTTTTCAACAGTCTTTTTTCCAAATTGTACTCCAATTGGGGACTGTCTTTAAAGAATATGCCATTCATGAGTTAAGGTCACACCTGCTGTCTCTAAAAATAAACAGTGTCTAGATAATGCATGATTGGACTGAAAATTAACATTTGTTGAGCTGACTAATATGTCAAGGTGGACTACTTGAACAGGTCCTGATGGGATATTTTCTTTTTCTTCTTTTTGGAGGTTAGGCTTAAATATTACAACTGATCTTTTTACTTATCTTTTTTATTTTCAGGAAGAAAAGCAGCAAGCTGAGGTTTCAGTCAGACCTGCTGATGTGAGCACACCAGTGGAAGGGGTAGGCTATTCTCACAGTATCTATTGGTCAGATACTGTTGGTGCAGCAGTTATGGTACAGAAAGACATATTTTTTATTTCTGTCTTTTCTATAGGACTCGGTTGAAGTGCGTATTCTGCATGATTGCAGACATGCAGCAGAGTGGGTTGAGGCCAATAAGACACTCTTCTCTGCCAGAGTGGACCTGCCTGAAGTTCTATACATGGGGGAGGAGGAACAGGCTGAGGCTGCTCTGCAGTATAAAAGACTGTGGCAAGAAGACATGGATGAGCAGGAAAGGGAAGAAATCCTGGAGGTCTTCAAATTCACATTCTACAACATTGAGGACGTGGAAATTTTGTGACATAGTAGTGGACGAAAACAATTATTTGGCATATTGTGAATGTCACAAAGATGAATAATTGAAGGATAACAGAACATTTGATCATGTTGTGACTTTGTGTGTTCATGTTTTGTTTTCTCATTGAGCACTTAATAATTCACTTGAACTACACTGTAGATCTCAAGAGTTTGGGTAGTAGTTGGTGGTATTTAGGTGCTCCAGCAGCACAAGAACATAATTAGCATAGACATAAGTTCCTCGGCTTTATAGGCTACAAATAGACACTTGAGCCCCAAGTCACCCACGTTTATGTTTTCCGTAATGACCTAAGCTGTAATATTACACAAAACGGTGTATATTGCTCTATGTACATGGCAATCATTAATGAGAAGTGTTTTGAAAACGTCAAATGCTACTGCTTCACTTGTCCAAATAAAAAGAACCAGAAAAGCACTCAGAGAGCGCAGTACTCCTTCAAGGCTATTCATTCCCCTACATGGCATTGTCAGAAATGTAGCGTTTTTTATATAAATGCAGCATTTGTTTATTAACTAATAATTTATTTCATTAAATATGCAGCGGGCGGCATGAATTGATGCAGGCAACTGACTAAGCGTTTGCTTGTTGTCATAGTTACAGCGACGCCGTGCCGGCCGCTGTCTCCCTATGGGAAATGTTTAACAGATCCGTGGATCCAGACAACAAGCCGCATTACTGGCAAAATCTAATGAGGTGGTCCTTGTGTCATTTCTGACCTTCCCTGAACATTTCATCCATATCCGTTATTGCCTTTTTGAGTAGTGTTGCCAACAGCCGGATTCACAGAAGGACAAACGTACGCCGATCGTCACATAACTCCACTGCGTTCCTCGGCGGAGTAATTATAAATTCTCAATATACTCTTGATACGGTTACTGGCAGAATCTAAATGTGTGCTTCACAGGCATAAAAAGTCACGGTGGGGCTCATCGATCCATTACTTTTCTTCCGCTTAGCCGGAGTCGGGTCGGCTGCAGACCTCCACTGTGAGAGCGACCTCACAGTGGAGGTCCGCAGCCAGGGTAGCTCCTCACCCTGTCTCCAAGGCTGAGCCCAGCCTGCCTGCGGAGGAAACTCATTTCGGCCGCTTGTGTTCGCTGTACGGTGGGGCTCATGCGTAACTTAAAAGGAAAACACAGAACAAAAACGACAAAAAAGAAGTCTAATATATAAATAAAAACGATATATAATATAGACAAGGGATTAATAGATTTTATGTTCTATTATTAACTAATTAATGCATTAGCACGAAAATCAATTCCACCGGAAGTCCCTACACGATTTTATTTCGATTTTATTTTGTAATGCATCCCGTGCATTTCCCGTCCTGACAGTGGAGGCCATAGATATATACAAACACTGGATGGCTCATGAGCGCTGTCAGCCTATGGGGAGCGACGTCGCCACATGGCGGCCATCTTGGGACAGGGCTGCTCGATCACTCATAACATTAAAGTCAATGGAGCATGGATTTTAAAATCACTGTAGATTGCTCAATTTTCAACCGATTTTAGAACAGCTTGGTTTGTTATAAACGTCAGAGATGTACTTCTTTTACTGCTTACAAAAGAATAAATAAAACCATTGAATTCATATAATAATGAACACAGTTATCATCTTTTTTCAGCATAAATGGATGTAAATGTAATTTTATTATTTAGCATTGCACTTCTTTATTACTATCAACTTTCTAATTCACAGATAAAAACAAAGCTCAACCAAAATCAATACACAACAAACAGAGATGTTGTCTTTTCTTTTCATGAACCTGGTGCCTACATTACCCACAATGCATTTCGGCTGCAGGCTAACTAATCCAGGCATAGATGTATACAAACAATAAGTCTAAGGTCTCAATCAAAGTCTCTTAACAAGCAAATAAATACAACCACAACCACAAAGAATGTAATTTCGCCTAAAGATTCGGTTCTCAAAAAACGTTGGTCTCAGGAAAACCTAATAATTGAAAATCAGATTGTGAGTAACACCATCTTCAATGTGAGTAGCCAGGCAGAAAAGACACACAACTACGCCGCATTTTTCAAAACAAAAAGCTGCGATTTCGGAATTGAACCCGAATCATAGCCACATTAACAAGGTTTGTAATAAACTAAACCGTTTGTAAATCAATCAAGAATTGAGCGAGTTGTGAGTGTTAAAGTGAGGAAATCATCCACCTTACCATTGACTACAGTACAGTGCGCCAGAGCAGTCCCCTGTCCTAAGATGGCCACCAAGTGACGACGCCGCAGACTCCGTCTTGAGACATCTAGTGTTTGCATATATCTATGGTGGAGGCGTCCTGACAGTGGAGCCTGCACCGGAAGCGACCTCACAGTGGAGGTCTGCAGCCAGATGCTTTTGCCCAAAACACTGTTGGTACCACCCTCCCTCCCTCTGATTTCGCCCCTTTATTTGTGCACGCACGCAGTACCTGAGAGGGGTGCCCGGAGTGCTGCAGCATCTTGCCTGTTTTGCTGTTTTCCACTCTTCTACATTTAGTGCATTTAGTAAATAATAAAGGAATTACATTAGAATGCTGTATTGAGTCTAACTTGTCCTAATACCAAAATAACATGAATCTGCTAGGACGAACGAGTAAAGTTTCAATATGTGATTACACTCGTGTATCCCTTTCGATGACGTTGTTTATCAAACTTAGTGCATTTACGCGTGTATATGTGTTACATTGTTTATTTATTTCTATCTAGAGTTCAGAATTGCATGACTCCTCTGACGAAGAGTATGTCCCAGACGCCCCAACATCTTCCTCCAGAGGTCGGGCATCTAAACGAAGCCGTCAGGCGGGCTATGGAGGCCGTGGTCGGGGAGCGACGCGAGCACCCCGAGCCAAAAAACGTCCTGCAGTCTCTTGGCCTGACAAGCCGTGGGATTGGTAACTTTTCTGGAAGTTGCTGAGCCCTGATGCTCTCTCCTCCACAAGCAAAACAAATGTGCTCGCGGTTGCGTAGTGCGTAGCTCGCCCACCTCTGCATGGGCTTGCTTGCTGTGCGCGTAACCGTTGATTGACAGCATGACAAAGCTGAAGCTCGAACTTGATTGGTCGGCAGCGACCGGCGCTTTTTGGAATAACATGGGGGTCTATGAGAGGAAGGCGGAGCTCAGGAATAAATTTTCATATGGCGTTATACTAACTTTATATTATAGTATCGAACTAGACTAACACATTTAAGCTTTGTTAAACAAGGATACATAAATTGAAAACAAACGGAAACTCCGGACAGCAGCTTTAAGTCACTGCATTATCCTACATTTGTTCCGTTTTAGTGATGAAACGTAATATCAGTCTCTCTGGTAGCTTGTCTGATGCTAGGGTTAGCTTATTAACTGATTAATGACAGAGATGGGACGTGTGACTGTGAGAGATAGGTTTTATTTCACTTTCATCAGCTAAAGAATGGTTTGAATATGCATTACAAATAAACATAACTTGCACACTATAGTGGTAATAATTTGAAGATTAAGCCTCCAGTTTTAATTTTCTGACAACATCTGAGTGAAGACACTGGTCTGTGTTGGAGTGAGGCAGGATGAATTACATTGATAGGCTTTATGATGAGAAAGACATCATGTACACCACAGCAAGCAGCTGTCTGACTGAGAGCATCCTCAACATGAACGTCACTGACATGAGGCCTCTGTCAATGGTTGAAGATGAAGGCGTCCCTATAATGGTCTTATTTGTTCTGTCATTCCAAATCTTCTATTTCTGAATAAAGAGACAGAAATTAAAAATGTTTTTTTTATCTGATTCATCGATTAATCGAAAAAAGAATCGGCCGATTAATCGATTATTAAAATAATCGTTAGTTGCAGCCCTATCTGATAGATCAAGTTCATCCACTGAAGCTCCAATGTCCAAGTCAGTGAATGCAACTACAACGCTATAGAGCAAGTATAAGCAGCACTAGTGACTGTAAAACCTGTGTGCATAGCAGCAGGTGTGGACTGTACAGCTAGACCGAGAGCACAAACACACAGTTGGAGTGCCTTTAGTTCACAGAAGAACACAACCAGACCTCAACATTTCAACAGGAGTTGAAGTTCAGTTTGTTGCCTTCAGCTGTTTCCTCTGAGTTTAATAACTACCTACAAAATCAAAAGGATACACACGTGTCTTCACTGTCACGCCCCTCCAACTCCTGTGCGCTGGCTCATGAGAGTAATGACGTGCAAATAATCAATCAGCACTGCATAAAGCCCAGTCCTCTCCAATCCTCAGTGCTGGATTATTGCAAACTACACTCTACACGCTGCACTCCACACTCTGCTCCACGCACGTTGCTCCCTGGACACTGTCTTCCCGTGTGTATTACCTCGTCTGCCCCTCACTCCAGAACCCCTCGTCTGCCCTTGGATTACTTCGCCCCTTCGTCACCCCTCCTCTGCTCAGAACCCTCAGGCATCTGTTCTCAGCCTGTCTACCCCGCTGTCCCCACCACAACTCTGCCATCGGAGCGTCTGCTCTGCCTACACCCAATCTCCCGATCTCCCGGACATTCGTGAGTTACCTCTCCCCACTGTTTAGTATAGTTAGTCCTCCACCACAGCCCCGCGCCGTCGCCCTTAGTTTAGATAAGCTCCATTTAGTTCTTTTCCCTGTACCTCCTGTTGTTTTTTCCCTGTTATTACATTAAATTCCCCTTTTTTGACTCACTGTCTGTCTGCCTGCCTGTTGCCTGCTTCATGGGTTCACAAAACCAAATCATGACATCCACAGGATGAAAACTGTGTGTATTTAAAATCATCGATTACTAACAATTATAAAGGATATTCAACATGGAAACAGAAATGATCCTAATCTAACGATAAATGACACCGTCTGCTTCACCCCACACAGGCAGAACTACAACAGCAGTCAAAAGGACTACACAGGAAATACTATGTACACAGGAAGTGACTGGAAGGATAAACAGCATAGGGCCCTGTAGTGAACGGGTGGAATTACAACTACAAGAGTAAATACAAAATTTATCAAATGAAAGGCTTACCCACGTAAGGTATAAGTTAGGCAGGAGAGCAATGAACCAAAAACAAGATATAGACAACTGACGGGCTGTACAACTGAGCAACTTTAGTTCAAGAGCAGAGTATTTGATGCAAAAAAGAAATCTCCAAGGAGAACCCAATTACTTCACCTTTTCACTCTTGTAATAAACTGGTGTCAATCTGAATATGTCCACAGATTAGAAAAAGGTCTTCGTTGGCCAAAACAACATTAGGGCAAAACTACAGTTTGACATTTATAATATAGGCAATTAACAGACCATTTGGAATAATGTGCTCTGCATTACCAGTTCAAAGATATAATTGTTTGGTAACAATTCAGTTACCCAACAGCGCACCCACAGTAACAGAAGACATGTTTAACACAGACCAAAGACATGAACTTCATACTAACTGTGAAGCATGGTGCTGGAAATGTTATGGTTTGGGGTTGTTTAACTGCTCCAAGGACAGGATAACTTCCAGTCATTAATTCTACTATGAATTCTGCATCATACGAAAGAAGACCATGAAGATAATGTGAGGACATCTGTCTGACAGCTGAAGTTGAAGCAGAAGGAGACCTTTCAGCAGGATAATAATCTTAAGTAGAACAGCAGATCCACCGTGGTATGGGCCAGCAGAAGAGAAAGCGTCATTGAATGGAAATGACTTTAAGCAAGCCTCTGATGAGTCAGTATCATTTGAATTCTGCATCACTGGAAAGGACGCAAATGAAGGAAATCTGACATCTTGCACAACGAAGTTAATGGCATGAATGCAACAAATTTGCTTCAGTTTGATTGCTGAATTAGAGCATAATTTGAAATGTGTCTTCTTCATTTCATATGCCATTTATTTTTCCTAAATCATAAAGTTTCTGACATTTTCCAGGTTTATATGAAATATGACAGATTTTCAATGTACTCTTAGATTTCTGGGCCCCTGACTATATAGAGAGACAGACTAAAGCGTGATTAGTACTCATGTGTTGAATCTACACAGAATTGTGCCATAGCCTATACTTGCACACTGGTGTGCCTGTTTCACTCTGCAATTTCACCACCGAAATGCTACTTAGCAGTGCGGTTACTATGCCACAGTAAAACGAGCGGATCATGTAAGAATTGGAAATAATAAACAGAAATAAACAACTACTTTTTTTGGCATTTATTATTTACGTAGGGCAGTTGAGAGAGAGACAGGAAAAGTGGGTAGAAGAGTTAGGGAATGACATGCAGTGAATGTCCATGAGCTTGATTCAAACCTAAGACCACTGCATCAGGGAAAATTTTCAATTCAATTCAATTCAATTTTATTTATATAGCGTCAATTACAATCAAATTGTCTCAAGATGCTTTACAGAACCCATTTGCCTGACCCCCTGAGCAAGCCCAAAGGTGACAGTGGCAAGGAAAACACCCTTTTAACAGGGAAAAAAAACCTCGAGCAGAACCCGGCTCTATATAGGGGGGGACCCATCTGCCTGCTGGCCAGGCGGGTTGAGAAGGACAGAGGAGGGCAAGGGGGAGGGATGGAAGAAGAGGGAGGGGTGGGAAAGCAAGGAAAACACAACACACATTTGGATACATGTATGGCAAGATATGTGACACAAACAAAGTATAAGCTGACATTGAAAACTGACTCATAATTTGCTCTTATGATGTACGGCTCTGACATTAAACATACTACATATATAGCTAGCAGTACAATTCAAACAGTATGTAGATTAGCATAACAAGTATAGTGAGGGCGATGCAGAGTTGACTGGTGGAAAAGGGGAGCTGGAAGCGGAGCCCTGGAGGAAGGTCAGCAGCAGCATCCCACAGTAGACATGGTGGAGACTAGACCAGTTGGTGGAACATCGACCGCAGATCTGAAGCATCCAGCTCTGGGAACAGGGACACTCGGAGAAATAACACAGGGGCAAACAGAGTGAATGTAATGCAATAACGGTATACATATTAAATGTAAAGGTAGATAGAGAAGGGCTCAGTGCGTCAAGAGAAGTCCCCCAGCAGCCTATAGGCCTATAGCAGCATGACTAGGGGCAGAACGAAGGGACGTCCAAGAGGGAGTCAGCTGTGCAATGAAGACACAAGCCGAACCCCTCCAGGTCACCCAGTGAGCCCTAACTATAAGATTTGTCAAAAAGGAACGTTTTAAGCCTGGTCTTAAAAATAGAGAGGGTATCTGCCTCCCGAACCCAAACTGGGAGCAGGTTCCACAGGAGAGGCGCCAGATAACTGAAGGCTCTGCCTCCCATTCTACTTTTAAAAATTCTAGGAACAACAAGTAAGCCTGCAGTTTGAGAGCGAAGAGTTCTACCAGGATAATATGGTACTATCAGATCTTTAAGATATGATGGAGATTGGTTATTAAGAGCTTTATATGTCAGAAGAAGGATTTTAAATTCTAGTCTGGATTTAACAGGAAGGGCTGCTCAGCGGCGTAGTGGTTAGCACTTTCGCCTTGCAGCAAGAAGATCCCTGGTTCGAATCCCGGGGTGGGCCTGGGATCTTTCTGCATGGAGTTTGCATGTCCTCCCTGAGCATGCGTGGGTTTCCTCCGGGTACTCCGGCTTCCTCTCACAGTCCAAAAACATGCTGAGGTTAATTGATCACTCTAAATTGCCCATAGGTGTGAATGCGAGTGTGATTGTTCGTCTATGTATGTAGCCCTGTGACAGACTGGCGACCTGTCCAGGGTGTCCCCTGCCTTCGCCTGAGTCAGCTGGGATAGGCTCCAGCACCCCCCGCAACCCTAGTGAGGATAAAGCGGTATATAGAGGATGGATGGATGGATTTAACAGGAAGCCAGTGAAGAGAAGCAAGTATAGGGGAAATATGATCTCTTTTGCTAACTCCTGTCAGTACTCTCGCAGCAGCGTTTTGGATCAACTGTAGACGTTTGAGAGAGCTATTTGGACAACCCGATAATACGGAATTGCAATAGTCAAGCCTGGAAGTAACAAAAGCATGAACTAGTTTTTCTGCATCACTCTAAGACAGGATGTTCCTGATTTTTACAATATTACGCAGGTAAAAAAAGGATGTCCTACAGACTTGCTTTATGTGTGAGTTGAAGGACATGTCCTGGTCAAAAATAACTCCAAGATTCCTCACAGTAGTACTGGAGGCCAATGTGATGCCATCCAGAGTAACTATTTGCTTTGAAAGCGAGTTTCTAGGATGTTTGAGGCCAAATACAATGAACAAAAATAAAGACAACAAAATATTTAAATATCAAGCAATAAATTATTACGAATGAGACAATAAAAATAAAGGCAACAAAATATTTAAATATCAAGCAATAAATTATTAAGATTGAGACAATAAAAATAAAGAAAACAAATTATTTACATATCAAGCAATAAATTATTAAGAATGAGACAATAAAAATAAAGACAACAAATTATTTACATATCAAGCAATAAATTATTAAGAATGAGACAATAAAAATAAAGGCAACAAATTATTTACATATCAAGCAATAAATTAAGAGTGAGACAACAAAAAATAAAGGCAACAAATTATTTAAAATTGAATGAAACATTCCCGTTAATTGTGAAATTGGACATTGATACTGGCATGTCCATCGTGGCGTTTGAAGGACGGATTTGCTGAGCGCTGCTTGGGACCATGGTTGGGACGTTGTGCGCGGATAAAATGTTGCACCACTGTCGTCTCTCCTGGATGGATGGAGCCCAGTAAGCCTGCAAGCTACTCTCGCTTCGATGACCCATAACAGACATAATCTGACGCGTTTCCAACCCAGCATCTGATAGTCTGCCCACAGCCGTGCTCCGGAGGCAATGGTTAGTATAGATCCGCGATAGACCCACCTTGGAAACACAAAATAGCCAAATAAATACACAGCCAGGAAGCAATAATAATAAGCCAATTATATTAATAATATTATTATAATGCAAGCTACACAGCCCTCTTTACTGATGCTTTGTAGCATGTTTCCCAGAGTGTTGACACCCATGGGCTCCTTGGAGTACCACACATCCGAGGCCGTGGTGATGTTGCGCTTTGGGTGCAGATAAAATGCCTTTGCATCCGGAGGACATTTAGAAAGATACTTTTTGAAGCTATTGACTGGGCACAGTGGATCCCCAGGTTGTGCAAACATGAAGCCTCAGGGGTTTTGCTTCTTTGGATCGTTCGGATCTTTATGATTTTTCGTCTCCGGATTGTGCGCCAGGCTGACGAATTCAACTCCGTCCGCGTCACTCTGGAGGATGAAGGATGACCTTGTCAGCTCACGGTTCCCCTCCCTGCCCCGCCACAGTTGGATGTCAAACCATACTTTTCTGACCAGTCCCAGGGGCATATCAGGAGACATGGCAGGTGAGGTTCTGATCTTCTCAAGATCCGACTCAGAAATCCGCGGATGGTGGGAGCTAGTGTCGTTTCCACCTTTCCTGTAGCGCTTCACTATGGCCTTAAATACAGCATTACTACTCTTAAATTCAGGGTCACTGATGATGTTAGCATGTGGTAAGTGGCGATTAATGCCGCTTCTCAAAGCATTCATGCTGGCAACACTGTATTCACACCCGTCCCTCGTTGAAAGGACAGACGCGTAAAACTCTCGCATGGCACTATTGAGACTCGTAGCAGTGTAGCTCTCAAAGTTAAGGTCCATATTCTTCTGTACCAGGAAATCTCTAAATGTTTTAACAGCCCATTTCGTTGATTTTTTTGTGTTTAGTTCGTCCTTCTCATCCTCTAAACTGTTCAGTTCATCGGGTGTCACCTCCTTATGTCATTTCTGCTTCTGCATCTTCTCTCTCTCTTTCTCCTCTGCTGCATCCCAATCATCAAAATTGTCAAACTCACCAAGAAGGTTAAATGAAACTTTAAAATCATCCATGTTTTGCCTGTTGTCTGTCGTGGTTTTATTCGTAAATCGATGGTTGTATCTTGCTGTCCCACCATTATCGTTGAGACGCACTGCCAAGGTAACCAACATGCGCATAGATTTTTAACAGTTAGGCTGTTTGATCGGAACTACTTTCCTAACCGTGCGGAATATACAAAATTAATCAACGCCCAACAGCCAATCAGAATTGAGGATTCACCCAGACCATGGTATATATATATATATATATATATATATATATATATATATATATATATACATATATAAAACTATAGTGTGGTGCAGTTATGAAATCAATGAATTGCTACAGAGAAAACAAAATTACAGTAACACTTGGACTAGATTTAAAATCCTGGCAGGACACGCTACAGCCCAATTCTCTCCCTAAGCAACAGAAAGTAAGGGAGTGGGATATAGGAGGAAAAGAAAGAGAAACTGCAAAAGTGATCAAATGTTCAGATTTGTTGAGATTTATACATTGTAAAGTTGGTTGAGACAGTTCAGTCAAGATGAGAGATGTTAAAGAAAAAGGAAAAAAGCTGCTGCTGAACAGAGAATTTTTCACAAGTTAAGAATCTTATTTCAAGATGCAGTTTTTCTAAAGCTGTTTCATTTATTTTCTCTTAGTTTAAAAGCAGCCCTCCTTTTACATAATGAGAGAAGAACATTATATATATATATGCAGCTTTATATAACTGAATACTTAAAATTAAGTAACAATAACTATTGTCCAAATGTTTTTGCATCATAATGATTGTTACTCCACCAAGGAATGCAGCAGAGTTATGTAACAACTGGAGTTTCTTTGTCCATCTGTCTGTCTGTTTGCAATGTTACTCAAAAACAGAGTAAAGAATTTGGATGCATTTCGAATAATTAATTGAAGAAAAACTACCGCATTGAAAAAATAGCACATTTATCAATGTCTTTCTCGATTCCCTAGTATCTGGCATACCAGAAACACTGATGAACACTCCAGCCCAGTAGGTGGCGCTGATTAACCTAAAGTCTGTTTTCCAGCCGTGAAAAAGATACAATTTGAATTGAAAAACTTTGCTTATCGTCTCAAATATTGCTATTTTACAAAAATTTGATTAATTACAATGAATTCATCACAAAGCCTGTAATTAATTAGACTGTTTTTTTTTCCAATTGCGTATCTTACGTGGTTAATGTGATTTTTGCTCCTTAATTTAAACGCACAACGTCTGAACGTCAGGTCTGCATGACGTCACCGTCATCTTCACACAGGATTGTAAAGTGTAGTCTGTGACAGGGCTGTACGCTTAGCTTTTTCACTAGGAGCACAGGTGCTCCTAAATGAAAAAATTTAGGAGCACAGAAAAACATTTAGGAGCACTATGAATTTTCACGATGAATCGCACAATTTTATTATTAACATTCACACAACAAGCCAAGCAGTAGGCTCAGTTATTTAGCACAGAGAACATCCCTGTCCCACATCTTTTTGTATTCAAGTCACCTGGCACGCTTGGCTGAGTTCATCCAGTGGTCCACAGCAGGACTTGGATCAAAGTCCTCAAGACATGGCCCCTCCAAGCTGATCCTAATGAGGTCTTCGGTGGTGGTCAAATAAATGGATGTAGTTCTAACAGTGACATTGCACAAACAAAGCTTCTCCCACAAAATATATTATCATCCCTCACCAGTGTCAGATACATCAGCTTCATTGGTCCTCAGGACTTTGTGAACTAATAAACCAATGTATTTTTTACAGATGGACATCTATACTACATCCGTCACAAGGAAACACCAAAGCCCATGTTTAGTGTGTGTGTGTGTGTGTGTGTGTGTGTGTGTGTGTGTGTGTGTATTTTGTTAATAGTTTGCAAAGAATTATGTTTGATTTTGTTCTCATAAAAGGCGGTGTACATATGTATGTGTATTTTGTAATTAGTTTGTAAAGAATTATTGATTTTGTTCTCACAAAAGAAAACAAAACTTTCACCAATATGGCTTCCTTTCATTTGGAGTGTGATTGGTCTACTGACTTCTTTCTTTTGTCATATTTTCCATTATCACTCAGATGGCATTGTGTTACATTTTTCCAATTTCCAAGCAAAAAACTCGGTGGAAGCTACCATGTACACAAGACCTTATACAACAGCAGCAGAGGTACAGATGTTGTAGCTGAGAAAGTTCGGAGGTTGCCACTTCTTTGCCAAAATAATAGGGAAGTCATATTTTGCTAAGTGGCCCAACAAAATCTGACTGCAGATTTTATTTCATATCATACAATCTGCACAGTTAACTCAACCTGCATATTTCTGTTAAAGTCCTAGTTTTGAAATAGTCTCTCTGTTCTTAATCTGCCATACTGTGATCTGTTCTTACAGACTGTAATTTACTAGGATTTTAAAAAAAAACTTGTTGCAATGTGGTGTTGTAGCTGTTGTAGCAAATAATTTCCCAGGTGTGGGATAAAGAATTTCAATTCTATTATATTGTTAACTGGCCCAATAAAAATAATAACAATTACAAATAACTTTATACTTAAGAACTATACTTATATTAAAGACTTTATATATAAATACCAGACATATTTTGATGCCATATCTTGCATTTGTAGGGGAGTCTGATTATAGGTGCGGCATGCATAGATTGGGTTAACTGATGACAGTTTTAGTTAAGTTATTACTTTATGGTATTTAAACTGTTTCACATGCTTAATTTAGTGTCATTTGCATTATTATAATTTAGACAGACACAGTATTTGGTTATTTCAAGTTAATGTGTTCATAAAAGCTAAAGACAAAAATAGGAGCCTGTCGCTTTAAGAAAGTGCGGCGATCTGTGTGATGCTCGGTACTGTGTGGGGGAGACGGCCTGAGAGTCAAGAGGAGCTCACGGTTTTTCTGACCATGTCGTGTTGTAGCTTGCCGATGTGAAAAAAAAAAAGTTGTTGAAGAAGAAGGTGTAGGCTATGACTTTTAGTTTGATCCACTTTGTGTGGATTTATTTTAGGAGCAAATGCGAATGATAGGGTTGACATCTGTACTCGCACGGGTGCTCCCTTTTTATTTTTTCTACTCGCACTGTACAGCCCTGGTCTGTGAGGCCTAAGCGATGTTTGTTTTTAATGTTTTAGTGTTGGAGAAGACCTGCTCACACACAGATGTGAATCAAAAGATCAACAGGACTCCAAATGAATTCTCGTGCGCTGGCGGGTGTCGCACATTGGCAGTTGTGACGTATATTTTAAAAAATTAAACATGTTTTATTTAGATGTTACAAGATCATCATAGTCTTCAAATTTAGAATTCCATTTTAAAAACTAACCAACTAAAATAAAATAAATTTGAATTAAATACTCATTATTTATTTTCCAAAGCTACAGGGAGCCACAACAGAAGAATGAAAGCCGTGGGTTGTTGACCCTTGCACTGAAGGAAGTCTGTCTGTTGTATCACTGAAGAGCAGAGGTACATGAACAATGAGCCTTTTCCATTAACCATGGCATAGGGGAGAATACAACATGTAACCATGCACAAAGACGATAACTATGGCTTCACAGTGCTTAGCAGATATAAAAATTAAAATGCAAAAGTGTGACTGATATATCACTGGTGAAAATGAGACTAAAACATTCTTCCTTTTTGTTTACTAAAACTAGGCTAAAACTAACAAAATACTGGCTATGTCCTCTGACTGAGACTGAACGCTGCCTTTGTCACAGCACTGGACATGTATGTGTGAAGGACAGAAGAGAAGTAAACCCTAAGCCTATTGGAAAAATGACAGAAAATCTGCTGAATCCAACTTCAGAAAACTACTTTCCCCTAGCAGGGAACATGAGAAGCCACAAAACTCAAAAGGATATGAGGATCACACTAGCGCTGAAACAATTAATCGATTTCAACGATTATAATCTATTATTAAAATAGTTGTCAACTATTTTGGTCATCGATTAGTTGGTTAGTAAGTCTATTGTTACCGTAAGCGGCATGTTTCGTGCATATTTTAAGCCAGCCTGTAATCGCGGTGACCAGGTGTGGCAGTAATGAGCCACTGTAGGTTTTACGCAACCAGAACTGCAGGAGAAGCAGCAAACAACCAATAGGTTGTCTTGCTTTAGGTCATGTGATGTTCACTCATAGACTCATAGACTCAGGCTCAGCGTCTGTGTCGCAAAAAGCAAAATGGCGGAGGTAGTGGGAAGTGAAGAGAGTTCGAGAAAAAATAAGAAAAAAGACAAAACGGCTGATAAAACTACACAAACAAAGTCATCTAAAGTGTAGGAGCACTTTTCACATCGAAAAGAAGAGTGACGTGTAAAATCTGCAAGACCAATCTTGCCTGGCACGGGAGTACTACGTCACTACGTGAGCACCTCAAATGAAAGCATGTGTGTGCCAAAGCAGATGAGCAAGGGCCGGCACGATGAGTTTACGCAAAAAGCGATTTATTATAGACACGACTGTCACTTGTCATAACGCAATGCCATCAAATGGTGCTGCTTTGTTAATAAAACCAGTGAAATTTTTATCTTGTAATGTTAAAAGTGTACTTATTTCATTTTTCTTTTTGTGTTTTTAGGGAAAAACAAACAAAATTAAAGCTGCAAGCAGCATTGGGTGGGCCCTCGCCCCGCCCCCACGCACGGTCGGCAAGCAAGTGCCGTCCGTGACAAAAGATGAAAGCCAGAGGAGTTCCTCTGCCGGAATATTGTACGGTTTCGGACAAGACAATGTTCAAAGGGTTTGCATATTTCAGGTCATAGCGCCCCCTACATTGAAGATAGCTCAAATCCATCGACAGGTTTTCGTAGAGCTCAAGTAGATGAACACGTGAGTGGTGGTTGCATGTCTCTACGACATTCCTGTGCAAAGAGCTGAGGCCATTTGTGATCTTTTCAGTATTTGTGTCCCCAGGTGGCGCTACAAAGTTTTTCAAGATATTTTTTGCAGAATACTGAAATTTTCAGGGGACTGCACCTGCGTACGAAATTTCAGCAAAATCCATGAACGTTTAGGGGTTGAAATTGAAGCGAAACATGGTTTCAGGTGAAGACAAACTTTGACAGCTTATAAAGGAAAAACTAGACAAGTTAGTATTTTTCTTTTGACAACTTTTGTTTGTTTGGATATTCACTATAATCTGTCCAAATATGAAGCTGGAATACGCTGGGGTTTCGGAGGAGATAATCTATAAAGGGTTTTCATATTTTGGGTTATAGCGCCCCCTAGATTGAAGATAGCACAAATCTATCAGACAGGTTTTCGTAGAGCTTGAGCGGGCAAACGTGCGTGCCAAATTTCACAAAAAGTTATGCACATTTAGTTGGTCAAATTAAGCGAAACATGGTTTCAGGTGAACACAAACTTTGACAGCTTATAAAAAAAAACTAGACAAGTTAGCCTTTTTCTTTTGATAACTTTTGTTTGGCTGGATAGTCACTATAACCTGTCCAAATATGAAGCCGGAATATTGTACGGTGTCAGAGGAGATCATCTTTAAAGGGTTTTCATATTTTGGGTTATAGCGCCCCCGAGATTGAAGATAGCTCAAATCAGTCCAACAAGTTTGGTAGAGCTCGAGCAGACGAACGCGTGAGTGGTGGTTGCATGTCTCTACGACATTCCTGTGCGAAGAGCTGAGGTTATTTGGGATTTATACAGTTTGTTTTGTGTCCCTAGGTGGCGCTAAAGAGTTTTTCCAGAATTTGTTTTCAGAATATTGAAATTTTCAGCAGACTGGACCTGTGTCCCAAATTTCAGCAAAATACATGCACGTTTAGGGGGCGATATTGAAGCGAAACATGGTTTCAGGTGAAGACAAACTTTGACAGCTTATAAAAGAAAAACTAGACAAGTTAGCCTTTTTCTTTTGATAACTTTTGTTTGGCTGGATATTCACTATAATCTGTGCAAATATGAAGCCGAAATATTGTACGGTTTCGGAGGAGATAATGTTTTAAGGGTTTTCATATTTGGGGTTATAGCGCCCCCTAGATTGAAGATAGCTCAAATCAGTCAGACACATTTTCGAAGAGCTCGAGCGGACAAACCTGTGAGTCGTGGTTGCATGTCTCTACGACATTTCTGTGCGAAGAGCTGAAGCCTTTTGTGTTGCCCTTGTGGTTTGTTGCCGTTTGTCGTGTCCCTAGGTGGCGCTATAGACTTATTGCAGATTTTTTTTTCAGAATATCGAATTTTTCGCGTGACCCGACGTACGAGCCAAATTTCTCAAAAAGTTATGCACGTTTAGGGTGTCAAATTAAGCAAAACGTGGTGGACTTGTAAAATAATAATAATAATTAAAGCTGCGAGCAGCGTTGAACGGGTCCTCGCATACTTGCTGGTCGGCGACCCCAAGCATCTCCACCAGGCAATGCTACGACTGAGAGTATATTTAGGCCCATGAATGTCACAAAGGCTGGATTCTGAGCACACAGGTCAAATTTCAGACAGATTGGGCATGTACAGACTATTTTTGCAGTACTTTGTGTCCATCCACCAGGTGGCGCTATCTCTGTGACTGTATGTTGGTCTATGAAACTCATCAGGACTGGACTCTGATCAAACATGTAAAGTTTGAGGCGGATTGCAGCGTGTACAGGGGATTTACACAAGACGTCCTGCTTCATGGCGTAACATTAAATTTCAGCTGCCCGCCATGGCCACGCCCTTTGAGTTTTACGAACAATTTTAGCAAATATGCAACCTGAAGACGTGTCTTATGTATTTTCCCAAATTCAGATGTTTTGGAGTTATTGCCTGTGAGAAATCAATTGTTGAAAATGACCAAAAACACCAAAAATCTGACATTTAATTCAAAATGGCTGACTTTCTGTTGTGTTTAGAGAATGACTCCAAGAGACTTTTTTGCTTGCACTGATGTGCTACATATGCATGCCAAATTTCATAGTCATAGGTGAAAGTCTGTGTGGAGGCTATTTTTTAAATTCTTTTAGGGGGCGCTATGGTAGATGCTGTGAATGTATTTTGGCCAATAAATGTGATCAGGACAGGACTGTGTTTAATCATGTGAGGTCTGAGGTAGATTGGAGCATGCAGAGGATAGTTAGATAGCACTTGATGTTTCATGGCGAACCATCAAAATTCTGGAGGTCGCCATGTCCACACCCTTTGACTCTGCAAGAATCTTTTAATAACTTTTGATCATAACATCGTGTTGTATATCCTGGCAAAATTTCAGCTCTCTAGACCTTAACCCCGAGGAGGAGTTCGCTCTCAAAAATGAAAAAAATACAGAAATTTTATCCACTTAATTCAAAATGGCGGACTTCCTGTTGAGTTTAGGGGATGGCTCCAAGAGGCTTTTTTGTGTGTCCTGGTGTGGTCTATTGGCCTCCCAAATTTTGTGGATGTAGGTGAAACATGCTGCCGGGTCTGTTTATTAAACATACTGCAGGGGGCGCTATAGCACATGCCCTGCAGAGATGCATACAGTGTTATTCCTTGAGACGACTGTGATGTGTGTGTAAATTTTGGTGAGCTGTTGAACATTCTAAGCCTGTCAAAAAGTACTTTGTTTGTCACAAAAACAACGCGTTGCCACGGCAACAGCATTTCAGCAAATATCAAAATCTTCACACTGTGGTATTGTCTGGGGGTGAAGAATCAGCTGACCAATTTTCAGAATAATATGACAAAGTTTGGAGCAATGATGTGTGCAAATGTAATTTCTAAACTGCTTGTTACCAAGAGGTGGCGCTATGACTTTTTCTAAATTTTTCAGTGTGGATGTCCTCAAACTGGTTCTGGTGTCCAGCACATGAAGTTTGGGGCAGATAGGATCCTTTGCAGCTGAGATATGAACACTTCAATTTTCATGGTGAAACATCAAACTTTGCCGTCCCGCCACAGACACGCCTTTTCATCACACGTCACCATTTTTTCTGTGCTTCATCATCAATGTGTTCAGGCTTATGTCACAACATCTGAGGTGAATCTGAGCAACAGGCTAAGAATAGTACATGAAAGTCTAAAAAATGTCAAATTCTTGATACCACAAGGTGGCGCTGTGACTGTGAATGAATCTTGCTGTATGGATGTCATCGAGGCAGGTCTGTGATCATACATGTAAAGTTTCATTCAGATCGGAGCATGTTCAGGAGAGTTAGACAGCATTTCCTGTTTCATGGCGAAGGATCAAATTTCGACAGGCCGCCACGACCACACCCTTTAACTATGGAGGAAGATTTTGATAACTTTTTCTCAGGAAGGTCTGCTGTATGTACTGGCAAAATTTCAGATCGCTCAGACTTTTCCCCGAGGAGGAGTTCATCATAGATTTTGTACAGTTAACGCATGATGGCGCACTTCCTGTTGGGTGTAGAGCATGGCTGTGATTGACTTTTTTGTGTTTCCTGATGTGCTGCATATGCCTCCCAAATTTTTTAGCTCTCGGCCAAATTCCCTCCGAGTTGGCCTAATACCACTTTTTAAAATTTTGTAGGGGGCGCTATGGAGCCATTTTGCCACACACCTCCACATGCCCTAAAAAATATGAAATTTTTCGCCAGTTCTGATGTGTGTGCAAATTTTCATGACTTTTCGAGCATGTTCAGGCCCTGAAAAATGCAGTTGTTTTGGCAGAATAATAATAATAATAATAATAATAATAATAATAATAATAATAATAATTAAAGCTGCGAGCAGCGTTGAACGGGTCCTCGCATCCTTGCTGGTCGGCGACCCCAAGCATTTCCACCAGGCAATGCTGCGACTGAGAGTGTATTTAGGCCCATGAATGTCACAAAGGCTGGATTCTGAGCACACAGGTCAAATTTCAGGCAGATTGGAGCATGGACAGGCTATTTATGCAGCACTTTGTGTCCATCCACCAGGTGGCACTTTCTCTGTAACTGTATATTGGTCTATGAAACTCATAAGGACCGGTCTCTGATCAAACATGTAAAGTTTCAGGCAAATTGCAGCATTTACAGGGGATTTACACAAGATGTCCTGCTTCATGGCGTAACATTGTAGTTCAGTTGGCCGCCATGGCCACGCCCTTTGAGTTTTGTGAACAATTTTCACAAATACTCAACCTGAAGGCGTGTAGTATATATTGTCCCAATTTCAGGTGTTTTGGAGCTATTGCCTGTGAGAAATCAATTGTTGAAAATGATCAAAAACAGCAAAAATCTGACATTTAATTCAAAATAGCGGACTTCCTATTGGGTTTAGAGAATGACTCCAAGAGACTTTTTTGTTTGCAATGAGGTGCTACATATGCATGCCAAATTTCATAGTCATAGGTGAAAGTCTGTGTGGAGGCTATTTTTAAAAATTCTGTAGGGGGCGCTATGACACATACTGTGGATGTATTTTGGCCTATAAATGTGATCAGGACAGGACTGTGTTCCATCATGTGAGGTCTGAGGTAGACTGGAGCATGCAGAGGACAGTTAGATAGCACTTGATGTTTCATGGCAAACCATCAAAATTCTGGAGGTCGCCATGTCCACACCCTTTAACTCTGGAAGAATCTTTTAATAACTTTTGATCATAACATTGTGTTGTATATCCTGGCAAAATTTCAGGTCTCTAGCAGTTAAACCCGAAGAGGAGTTCGCTCTCAAAAATTAAAAAAATAGAGAAAATTTGTCCACTTAATTCAAAATGGCGGACTTCCTGTTGGGTTTAGGGGATGGCTCCAAGAGGCTTTTTTGTGCGTTCTGATGTGCTCTATATGTCTCCAAAATTTTGAGGATGTAGGTGAAACGTGCTGCCGGGGCTGTTTATTAAACATACTGTAGGGGGCGCAATAGCACATGCCCTGCAGAGATGTATACATTCTTATTCCTGGAGACGACAGTGATGTGTGTGTAAATTTTGGTGAGCTGTTGAGCATTCTAAGCCTGTCAAAAAGTACTTTGTTTGTCACAACAACAACGCGTTGCCACGGCAACAGCATTTCATCAAATATCAAAATCTTCACACTGTGGTATTGTCTGGGGGTGAAGAATCAGCTGATCAATTTTCAGAATGATATGACAAAGTTTGGAGCAATGATGTGTGCAAATGTAATTTCTAAACTGCTTGTTACCAAGAGGTGGCGCTATGACTTTTTCTAAATTTTTCAGTGTGGTTGTCCTCAAACTGGTTCTGGTGTCCAGCACATGAAGTTTGGGGCAGATAGGATCCTTTGCAGCTGAGATATGAACACTTCAATTTTCATGGTGAAACATCAAACTTTGCCGTCCCGCCACAGACACGCCTTTTCATCACACGTCACCATTTTTTCTGTGCTTCATCATCAATGTGTTCAGGCTTATGTCACAACATCTGAGGTGAATCTGAGCAACAGGCTAAGAATAGTACATGAAAGTCTAAAAAATGTCAAATTCTTGATACCACAAGGTGGCGCTGTGACTGTGAATGAATCTTGCTGTATGGATGTCATCGAGGCAGGTCTGTGATCATACATGTAAAGTTTCATTCAGATCGGAGCATGTTCAGGAGAGTTAGACAGCATTTCCTGTTTCATGGCGAAGGATCAAATTTCGACAGGCCGCCACGACCACACCCTTTAACTATGGAGGAAGATTTTGATAACTTTTTCTCAGGAAGGTCTGCTGTATGTACTGGCAAAATTTCAGATCGCTCAGACTTTTCCCCGAGGAGGAGTTCATCATAGATTTTGTACAGTTAACGCATGATGGCGCACTTCCTGTTGGGTGTAGAGCATGGCTGTGATTGACTTTTTTGTGTTTCCTGATGTGCTGCATATGCCTCCCAAATTTTTTAGCTCTCGGCCAAATTCCCTCCGAGTTGGCCTAATACCACTTTTTAAAATTTTGTAGGGGGCGCTATGGAGCCATTTTGCCACACACCTCCACATGCCCTAAAAAATATGAAATTTTTCGCCAGTTCTGATGTGTGTGCAAATTTTCATGACTTTTCGAGCATGTTCAGGCCCTGAAAAATGCAGTTGTTTTGGCAGAATAATAATAATAATAATAATAATAATAATAATTAAAGCTGTGAGCAGCGTTGAACGGGTCCTCGCATCCTTGCTGGTCGGCGACCCCAAGCATTTCCACCAGGCAATGCTGCGACTGAGAGTGTATTTAGGCCCATGAATGTCACAAAGGCTGGATTCTGAGCACACAGGTCAAATTTCAGGCAGATTGGAGCATGGACAGGCTATTTATGCAGCACTTTGTGTCCATCCACCAGGTGGCACTTTCTCTGTAACTGTATATTGGTCTATGAAACTCATAAGGACCGGTCTCTGATCAAACATGTAAAGTTTCAGGCAAATTGCAGCATTTACAGGGGATTTACACAAGATGTCCTGCTTCATGGCGTAACATTGTAGTTCAGTTGGCCGCCATGGCCACGCCCTTTGAGTTTTGTGAACAATTTTCACAAATACTCAACCTGAAGGCGTGTAGTATATATTGTCCCAATTTCAGGTGTTTTGGAGCTATTGCCTGTGAGAAATCAATTGTTGAAAATGATCAAAAACAGCAAAAATCTGACATTTAATTCAAAATAGCGGACTTCCTATTGGGTTTAGAGAATGACTCCAAGAGACTTTTTTGTTTGCAATGAGGTGCTACATATGCATGCCAAATTTCATAGTCATAGGTGAAAGTCTGTGTGGAGGCTATTTTTAAAAATTCTGTAGGGGGCGCTATGACACATACTGTGGATGTATTTTGGCCTATAAATGTGATCAGGACAGGACTGTGTTCCATCATGTGAGGTCTGAGGTAGACTGGAGCATGCAGAGGACAGTTAGATAGCACTTGATGTTTCATGGCAAACCATCAAAATTCTGGAGGTCGCCATGTCCACACCCTTTAACTCTGGAAGAATCTTTTAATAACTTTTGATCATAACATTGTGTTGTATATCCTGGCAAAATTTCAGGTCTCTAGCAGTTAAACCCGAAGAGGAGTTCGCTCTCAAAAATTAAAAAAATAGAGAAAATTTGTCCACTTAATTCAAAATGGCGGACTTCCTGTTGGGTTTAGGGGATGGCTCCAAGAGGCTTTTTTGTGCGTTCTGATGTGCTCTATATGTCTCCAAAATTTTGAGGATGTAGGTGAAACGTGCTGCCGGGGCTGTTTATTAAACATACTGTAGGGGGCGCAATAGCACATGCCCTGCAGAGATGTATACATTCTTATTCCTGGAGACGACAGTGATGTGTGTGTAAATTTTGGTGAGCTGTTGAGCATTCTAAGCCTGTCAAAAAGTACTTTGTTTGTCACAACAACAACGCGTTGCCACGGCAACAGCATTTCATCAAATATCAAAATCTTCACACTGTGGTATTGTCTGGGGGTGAAGAATCAGCTGATCAATTTTCAGAATGATATGACAAAGTTTGGAGCAATGATGTGTGCAAATGTAATTTCTAAACTGCTTGTTACCAAGAGGTGGCGCTATGACTTTTTCTAAATTTTTCAGTGTGGTTGTCCTCAAACTGGTTCTGGTGTCCAGCACATGAAGTTTGGGGCAGATAGGATCCTTTGCAGCTGAGATATGAACACTTCAATTTTCATGGTGAAACATCAAACTTTGCCGTCCCGCCACAGACACGCCTTTTCATCACACGTCACCATTTTTTCTGTGCTTCATCATCAATGTGTTCAGGCTTATGTCACAACATCTGAGGTGAATCTGAGCAACAGGCTAAGAATAGTACATGAAAGTCTAAAAAATGTCAAATTCTTGATACCACAAGGTGGCGCTGTGACTGTGAATGAATCTTGCTGTATGGATGTCATCGAGGCAGGTCTGTGATCATACATGTAAAGTTTCATTCAGATCGGAGCATGTTCAGGAGAGTTAGACAGCATTTCCTGTTTCATGGCGAAGGATCAAATTTCGACAGGCCGCCACGACCACACCCTTTAACTATGGAGGAAGATTTTGATAACTTTTTCTCAGGAAGGTCTGCTGTATGTACTGGCAAAATTTCAGATCGCTCAGACTTTTCCCCGAGGAGGAGTTCATCACAGATTTTGTACAGTTAACGCATGATGGCGCACTTCCTGTTGGGTGTAGAGCATGGCTGTGATTGACTTTTTTGTGTTTCCTGATGTGCTGCATATGCCTCCCAAATTTTTTAGCTCTCGGCCAAATTCCCTCCGAGTTGGCCTAATACCACTTTTTAAAATTTTGTAGGGGGCGCTATGGAGCCATTTTGCCACACACCTCCACATGCCCTAAAAAATATGAAATTTTTCGCCAGTTCTGATGTGTGTGCAAATTTTCATGACTTTTCGAGCATGTTCAGGCCCTGAAAAATGCAGTTGTTTTGGCAGAATAATAATAATAATAATAATAAAAAACCCTAAGGTTCCAATAGGGTCCTTCGGCACCGTTGGTGCTCGGACCCTAATTAAAGCTGCAAGCAGCGATGGACGGGTCCTCGCATCCACGCTGGTCGGCGAATCCATGCACGTCCACCAGGTGGCATTGTGACTGAGAGTGTGTGCTGGCCTCTGAATCACATCTGGACCAGAGTTTAATCACACGTAAAATTTCAGCCAGATTGGAGCATGTTCAGACTAGTTATACAGCATTTCCTGCCCATCCACCACCAGGTGGCGCTGTAACTCAGAGTGTATTTCAAACAGTGGATGTGATGAGGGCTGGACTCTGATCCCTCATGAAAAGTTTCAGGCTGATTTGATCATGTAGAGGCCAGTTATACAGCATTTATTGTCCCTCCAACAGGTGGCGCTGCAACTGAGAGTGTCTGTTGGCCTGTAGATGTGATCAGGATTGGATTGTGATCACACATGGAAAGTTTGAGGCAGATTGGAGCATGCAGAGGAGAGTTATACAGCAGTTGTTGTTTCATGGCGAAGCATCAAAACTCTAATGGTCGCCATGGCCACGCCATTTGGCTTCTGGTTAAACTTTTGATAACTTTTCCAAACCAAGTCCTGCTGTGTGGACTGACAAAATTTCAGGTCTCCTGGAATTATCCCCAAGGAGGTATTAACTCTCAAAAATGAGAAAAATCATCAAAAATCTCACAATTAATCCAAGATGGCCGACTTCCTGTTGGGTTTAGGACATGGCTCCAAGAGGCTTTTTTGTGCGTCCTGATGTGCTCTATAAGCCTCCCAAATTTCATGGATGTAGGTGAAACGTGCTGGGGGGGCTGTTTGTTAAAAATACTGTAGGGGGCGCTATAGCATGTGCAGTGCCGAGATGCATACAGTGTTGTTCCTTGGGTCAATGGTGATGTGTGTGGTAATTTTTGTGAGCATTGGAGTATTCCTAACCTGTCAGAAAGGGCTTTGTTTTTCATGGCGATATTTGGTTGCTACGGCAACAGCGTTGCATGAAATGTCACACCCTTCACAGTGTGTGATTGTCAAGAGGTGAAGACTCGACTGACCAATTTCCAGCATGATATCACCAAGTTTGGGGCCATTGTACCTGAAAATATAAGGCCTTAAACTTACTATTACCAACAGGTGGCGCTATGACTTTTTCAAAATTTATGAGTGTGGATGTGTTCAGACTGGACCTGGTATCCAGCATGTGAAGTCTAAGGCAGATAGGATGTTGTTCAGCTGAGATATGAATCGTTAAATTTTCATGGCGAAACATCGAAATTGGTTTGGCCGCCACAGACACGCCCTTTGATGACAAGTCACCATTTTCACTGGGATGCATCATCAATGTGTTTAGGCTGTTGTCACTGCATTTGAAGTGAATATGATCAACCGGGTAACAATAGGGCATGAAAGTGTAAAAGATGTCTATTTCCTGAAACCACAAGGTGGCGCTATGACTGTCAATGAATATCCCTATGTGGATGACATCAGGACAGGACTGTCATCATACATGTAAAGTTTCAGGCAGATTGGAGCATGTTGAGAAGAATTAGACACCAATTCCTGTTTCATGGCGAAGGATCAGTTGTTTGAGGCTCCGCCATGGCCACACCTTTTGGCTTCTGGTTGAGTTTTTGATAACTTTTCATCAGAAAGGTCTGGTGAATGTACTGGCCAAATTTCAGTTCTCTCAGACTTATCCACTCGGAGCTATAAATTTTGACAAATGTACAGCAAATTCAAGATGGCCGACTTCCTGTTGGGTTTAGGGTGTGGCTGTGATTGACTTTTTGGTGTGTCCTGATGTGGTGCATATGCCCACCAAATATTGTAGCTGTAAATAAAACATTGTGGAAGTTGGCCTAATGACCACTTTTTCAATTTTGCAGGTGGCGCTATAGAGCCATTTTTCCACACATATGCGCAACTCCCATAAAATATCAAATTTTTCGCCAGTCCTGATGTGCACGCCAAATTTCACGCGTTTTGGTTCATGATAAGGCCGCCAAAAAGGCAAGTCATTTCCCGAGGAGCGATTAAGTTTGAAAAATTTACAGCAAATTCAAGATGGCCGACTTCCTGTTGGGTTTAGGGCGTGGCTGTAATTGACTTTTTGGTGTGTCCAGATGTTCTGCATATGCCCACCAAATATTGTAGCTGTACATGAAACATTGTGGCAGTTGGCCTAATGACTACTTTTTCAAGTTTGCAGGTGGCGCTATAGAGCCATTTTGCCACGCACATGCGCAACTCCCATAAAATATCAAATTTTTCGCCAGTCCTGATGTGCATGCCAAATTTCACGCGTTTTGGAGTATGATAAGGCCGCCAAAAAGCCAATTTACTTTACGGGAGAAAAAAAAAAAAAAATAATAATAATTAAAGCTGCAAGCAGCGATGGACGGGTCCTCGCATCCACGCTGGTCGGTGAATCCACGCACGTCCACCAGGTGGCGCTGTGACTGAGAGTGTATGTCGGCCTCTGAATCGCATCTGGACCAGAGTCCAATCATACATGTAAAATTTCAGCCAGATTGGAGCATGTTCAGACTAGTTATACAGCATTTCCTGCCCATCCACCACCAGGTGGCGCTGTAACTCAGAGTGTATTTCAAACAGTGGATGTGATGAGGGCTGGACTCTGATCACTCATGAAAAGTTTCAGGCTGATTTGATCATGTAGAGGCCAGTTATACAGCATTTATTGTCCCTCCAACAGGTGGCGCTGCAACTGAGAGTGTCTGTTGGCCTGTAGATGTGATCAGGATTGGATTGTGATCACACATGGAAAGTTTGAGGCAGATTGGAGCATGCAGAGGAGAGTTATACAGCAGTTGTTGTTTCATGGCGAAGCATCAAAACTCTAATGGTCGCCATGGCCACGCCATTTGGCTTCTGGTTAAACTTTTGATAACTTTTCCAAACCAAGTCCTGCTGTGTGGACTGACAAAATTTCAGGTCTCCTGGAATTATCCCCTAGGAGGTATTAACTCTCAAAAATGAGAAAAATCATCAAAAATCTCACAATTAATCCAAGATGGCCGACTTCCTGTTGGGTTTAGGACATGGCTCCAAGAGGCTTTTTTGTGCGTCCTGATGTGCTCTATAAGCCTCCCAAATTTCATGGATGTAGGTGAAACGTGCTGGGGGGGCTGTTTGTTAAAAATACTGTAGGGGGCGCTATAGCATGTGCAGTGCCGAGATGCATACAGTGTTGTTCCTTGGGTCAATGGTGATGTGTGTGGTAATTTTTGTGAGCATTGGAGTATTCCTAACCTGTCAGAAAGGGCTTTGTTTTTCATGGCGATATTTGGTTGCTACGGCAACAGCGTTGCATGAAATGTCACACCCTTCACAGTGTGTGATTGTCAAGAGGTGAAGACTCGACTGACCAATTTCCAGCATGATATCACCAAGTTTGGGGCCATTGTACCTGAAAATATAAGGCCTTAAACTTACTATTATCAACAGGTGGCGCTATGACTTTTTCAAAATTTATGAGTGTGGATGTGTTCAGACTGGACCTGGTATCCAGCATGTGAAGTCTGAGGCAGATAGGATGTTGTTCAGCTGAGATATGAATCGTTAAATTTTCATGGCGAAACATCGAAATTGGTTTGGCCGCCACAGACACGCCCTTTGATGACAAGTCACCATTTTCACTGGGATGCATCATCAATGTGTTTAGGCTGTTGTCACTGCATTTGAAGTGAATATGATCAACCGGGTAACAATAGGGCATGAAAGTGTAAAAGATGTCTATTTCCTGAAACCACAAGGTGGCGCTATGACTGTCAATGAATATCCCTATGTGGATGACATCAGGACAGGACTGTCATCATACATGTAAAGTTTCAGGCAGATTGGAGCATGTTGAGAAGAATTAGACACCAATTCCTGTTTCATGGCGAAGGATCAGTTGTTTGAGGCTCCGCCATGGCCACACCTTTTGGCTTCTGGTTGAGTTTTTGATAACTTTTCATCAGAAAGGTCTGGTGAATGTACTGGCCAAATTTCAGTTCTCTCAGACTTATCCACTAGGAGCTATAAATTTTGACAAATGTACAGCAAATTCAAGATGGCCGACTTCCTGTTGGGTTTAGGGTGTGGCTGTGATTGACTTTTTGGTGTGTCCTGATGTGGTGCATATGCCCACCAAATATTGTAGCTGTAAATAAAACATTGTGGAAGTTGGCCTAATGACCACTTTTTCAATTTTGCAGGTGGCGCTATAGAGCCATTTTTCCACACATATGCGCAACTCCCATAAAATATCAAATTTTTCGCCAGTCCTGATGTGCACGCCAAATTTCACGCGTTTTGGTTCATCATAAGGCCGCCAAAAAGGCAAGTCATTTCCCGAGGAGCGATTAAGTTTGAAAAATTTACAGCAAATTGAAGATGGCCGACTTCCTGTTGGGTTTAGGGCGTGGCTGTAATTGACTTTTTGGTGTGTCCAGATGTTGTGCATATGCCCACCAAATATTGTAGCTGTACATGAAACATTGTGGCAGTTGGCCTAATGACTACTTTTTCAAGTTTGCAGGTGGCGCTATAGAGCCATTTTGCCACGCACATGCGCAACTCCCATAAAATATCAAATTTTTCGCCAGTCCTGATGTGCATGCCAAATTTCACGCGTTTTGGAGTATGATAAGGCCGCCAAAAAGCCAATTTACTTTACGGGAGAAAAAAAAAAAAAAAAAAAAAAAAAAAAAAAAATAATAATAATAATAATAATAATAATAAACCCTAGGGTTTCAATAGGGTCCTTGGCACCGCTGGTGCCTTGGACAGTCGGTGCCCTGGCACCGCCTGTCCTTCGCACCCTCGGTGCTCGGACCCTAATAATAATAATAAACCCTAGGGTTTCAATAGGGTCCTTGGCACCGCTGGTGCCTTGGACAGTCGGTGCCCTGGCACCGCCTGTCCTTCGCACCCTCGGTGCTCGGACCCTAATAAACCCTAGGGTTTCAATAGGGTCCTTGGCACCGCTGGTGCCTTGGACAGTCGGTGCCCTGGCACCGCCTGTCCTTCGCACCCTCGGTGCTCGGACCCTAATAATAAACCCTAGGGTTTCAATAGGGTCCTTGGCACCGCTGGTGCCTTGGACAGTCGGTGCCCTGGCACCGCCTGTCCTTCGCACCCTCGGTGCTCGGACCCTAATAATAATAATAATAATAATAATAAACCCTAGGGTTTCAATAGGGTCCTTGGCACCGCTGGTCCCTTGGACAGTCAGTGCCCTGGCACCGCCTGTCCTTCGCACCCTCGGTGCTCGGACCCTAATAATAAACCCTCGGGTTTCAATAGAGTCCTTGGCACCGCTGGTGCCTTGGACAGTCGGTGCCCTTGCACCGCCTGTCCTCGGCACCCTCGGTGCTCGGACCCTAATAATAATAATAAGAAGAAACGAAGCAAATACAATAGGGCCTCGCCAGCTCCGCTGGCCAGCGGAGCTGGCCTGCTTCGCTGGCTCGGTCCCTAATTAAAGCTGCAAGCAGCATTGGGCGGGACCGAGCCCCGCTCCCCCGCGCGGTCGGCAAGCAAGTGCCATCCGTGACCGAAGATGAAAGCCAGAGGAGTTCCTCTGTCGGAATATTGTACGGTTTCAGAGGAGATCATTTTTAAAGAGTTTGCATATTTCAGGTTATAGCGCCCCCTAGATTGAAGATAGCTGAAATTAGTCGGACAGGTTTTCGTAGAGCTCGAGCAGATGGACGCGTGAGTGGCGGTTGCATGTCTCCACGACATTCCTGTGCGCACAGCTGAGGTTTTTTGTGATTTATACAGTTTCTTTGTGTCCCTCGGTGGCGCTATAGAGTTTTTCCAGAATTTGTTTCCAAAATATTGAAATTTTCAGCAGACCGGACCTGCGTGCCAAATTTCAGCGAAATACATGCACGTTTAGGGGGTCAAATTAAGCGGAACATGGTTTCAGGTGACGACAAACTTTGACAGCTTATAAAAGAAAAACTAGACAAGTTAGCCTTTTTCTTTTGATAACTTTTGTTTGGCTGGATATTAATTAAACCATAACCCAGCTAACGTTAGCACATGTATTTTTTCCCAGACAAGCGAGCTGAGAATGCTAACGTTAGCCAGACAGTTGACGTGACCCCACGATGCGCTACGCCCACTCCGTTCACCATAGCGACCAAGGGAAAGATGTCGGTGCAGCAAGTAGAAGAGTGCCACAGAAAGGTTACAGCTTATATTGTGAAGAAACTGCATCCCTTTTCAGATGTGGAATCACCAACATTTAGGTTAGTTATGCAGTAACAATGGAGCTAAGCTAAGTTATACTGAGTTAAAGTTACAGTAACAGTGGCATTATGTTTGTTTCTGTTTGCAGGGACATGGTGAAAACCCTAAACCCCAAATACACACCACCTTCTCGGGACTACTTGTCAAATAAATTAATTCCATCTTGGTATAAGGTCGAGAAGTCCAACGTGATTGCAGAGCTCAGTGACGTCTGCTCTATTGCACTCACGTGATGGCTGGAGCAGCATCACACAGGACCATTACCTCACCATCACAGCACACTATATAGTGGAGGGCAAGATGCAGCAAAAAGTACTAAAAACTAAAGCTGCGTACAAAGCACAGACTGGTTGTGTTGTGGCAGAGGAAATTAGTGATGTTCTGTCAGAGTTTGGCATTTCTGATAAAATTGTAGCAATCACTGTAGATAATGCTGCCAATATGGATGTTGCTATTAAGCACCTGCAATTTGTAAAACTATGCTGTTTTGCCCACACACTTAATCTAGCAGCACAAAGTCTGTACTCCCTAAATTCAGTGAGTCAATGGTTGGCCAAGGTCCGAACCGTTGTCGTGTGGATGAAGAGGTGCTTGATGGCGAAGGTGGTTCTCCAAGAGAAGCAAGAACTTCTACGTAAGACACATGACGTTCACTTTATTTAACCATTGAACACTGATATTAACATAATGACTTTATATTTCTGATGTCATTTTTTTATGAATTGAGTAATTCTGTGGTGTTTAAGTCCAATTTTAAATACAAGTATTGTTTGTCTCCTAGGATGAAAGGCATCGGCTAAATAACTTAAAATTAATGTTTTTGTTTTTATCAGAGCTGCCCCGACACTCACTCATCCTTGATGTGAGAACACGCTGGAACTCTCTGTACCTAATGCTGGAGAGATTCACAGAGCAGTACCCTGCAATTCAAGCAGCCAGCTTGGATCAGCGGCTGAGAAAAAATATGGAAAGGGACAGGTAGCGATAGATGAGCTTAGACAAAAAATATCAGTACACACTAAATATGAATTCAAAGAACAGTACAAGAGTGCATACACTGCATCAGTGAATTGATTGTCTTGACTTACTACAAAGAGCTGTCACTATGATAGACTATGGGCTAATGTCGGGAGTGCATAGCATATGTTAGGTGTTTTGGTTAAGAAAAAAAAGAAAATATCTTTACCATCGATCTATGTGTTCTTAATTCTTTTTCATACAGGCTTGCTCGTCTGACTGAGGAGGATTTTCGGAGAGCTGAAGACTTCATCAGTCTCGTGAAAGTTCTCTACACGTCAACACTCTGCGTGTCTTCAGAAAAGAGCCCCACATGTGGACAGATACTACCCATTCTCCACAAGCTCCAGGCACATCTCACTGTCAAAGAAGGAGACACAGTGTTTGTATCCAACCTTAAAAAACAGGTTTGGGCAAACCTATCTAAGCGCTACCAGGTAAGTGACTGAGGCAGGCAGCTGTAAAGAAGTTTATGAAGAATAGAATTATCTTTATTCCTGTGGCTTGTGAAAACATTTAAATATGGTTTTGCAGAATGATGAGATCAGGCACTTTCTTCAAGTGGCCACTGCGTTGGATCCGCGCTTTAAACATAAGTTGAATGACGACGACACCGCCTGGGACCAGATCCAGAGGAGGCTGATTGAACAGGTGAAATGTCACTCATGCACAACTTTCCTTTTCAGCTATTAAAATGGAAGATCTAAGTATTTATGTTTTTTGTAGTCAACAGAGGAAGACTTTGGAGCTGATGGGGACACAATGCAATCAGAGAAAAGGCCTGAGAAAGAGGCAGAGGAGGAGAATGAGGAAGAGAAGGAGAGTGTAAGTGTATGATTGCTGATATTTTATAGGTTCTACATCTTAATTATGATCATGCCTTTAATGGTTGTTTTTCTTTTTTAGTGACAATAATGATGAACCTTTTGTTTTTTTAGCAACCACCTCCCTGCAAGTTGTCCAGGAAGACTCCACTGGAGGAACTGTTTGCTGAGGAAGAGGCACAGAACATAGTTTCACAGCAGAGCACCATGTCCATCCAGAAACGTGTGGAGAAAGAGCTGCAGATATACAAGGAAATTCCACCAACCATTATGTCTGAGGACCCTGCTGCATGGTGGTGGAACCAACGAAAGACTTATCCTTTGCTGTCAGATCTCGCTTTCTCATATTTATGTGTTCAAGCTTCTTCTACACCCAGTGAACGTGTGTTCTCTACTGCAGGAGACACTATCTGTCCAGAACGCTCACGCATACTGCCTGAGAAGGCAGACATGATCATTTTCCTCAACAAAAACTGTTTCTGATTTTATGCTTTACCTGCTGCTAGTGTGGACTGGGTTGTGCAAGTTGTTTTTAATTGTTGATATTCTGCACCAGGTTAGCCCATCAGTGGGAGCACAGTGATCTGTTTAAGTACCTGTAGCATCAGAAACTCAGGATAAGTGTAAATAAAGCCCTGCTCTACTAAATAAAGCTTTCTTGTGAAAAGTGTACCCCTGTGAAAAGAACATTTATAATATTTATATTCAAGTTCAAAGATTTGATATTTATATACTAGTTAAAAACAGCCCTGTGAAAAATTCATAATTAAGTTCATAAAAAATAGAAAGTTCATAGAATTAAAATTCATGGAGAAGTTCAGACTACTTCATCCAGACCTCTGGTTAGCTAGCCTATTTGAAACATCTAAACTTTTTTGACCCTGCCTCTGAAAAGAATCGGAATCGAGAATCGTCAGGAACCGGAATCGAAACAAGGAATCGGAATCGGAATCGTTCAAATTCAAACGATGCCCAACCCTATCTGCCAGTCACATGTGATCATGTTTGGTATCATTTTAATCAGCTATCTATCAGTAATGCTCCTAGATAAACCATGTTCACCAAATTTCAGAATTTTGGAAAGTTACAGAAATTATCTGAAAATGTAACTCTGTGAGGGACATCTGGACAGCAGCCCTCCCTGACTAACCTTGCCAGCAAGTTGATTTCTCGTGATATTTGTGAGTTGAGTTCACAAATCTCTCAAGAAAGCATCTTGTACCGCTCCCGCTTTCACTGTTCGGACAGAGCCAAGTTGGCACGGGCCAATCACGCAGCAGTATTCGAGTGTGGGGCGGGATATCCGGTTGTGAAGACGACACCAAGCGCCAGTAGATCAAAACAAACATGGCAACGGAGGACAGCGATCGTGTAGATGCTGCTATTAAGTCAGTTTTAGCCGAATCTCGTATCGCTTCTTTGAAGGAAGAACAACGAGAGGCTCTTTGCACATTTCTAGATGGTAAAGATGTTTGTGCTTTTTTACCAACGGGTTTTGGTAAGAGTTTAATCTACCAATTGGCTTCCTCAGAGCGTCATCTGACGTTTGGTGACGTGTCCTTTTTATCACGTGGTCAGTTTGACAGATTTTGACAGATCTGTCAAACTGACCACGTGATAAAAAGGACACGTCACCAAACGTCAGATGGCGCTCTGAGGAAGACAGCAGGAGCTGTCGAAACATGTCAGCAAGGTAACAAACTTTTCTGAATTGTCGGTTTAAAGAAGTTAACAGTTTCATATAGTATATATCGACAAAATGAACTTAATACAACCTCAATTGTTTTGTTGTTCACATCTTGGTCCCTAACTTGTATAGATTCCAGCCACCTCAATTTTATACATAACCTCTCAAGCGAAATAAGTCCCCTATAATCCCCGAAGCTCTTCTTGACAGCACAAGAAGAAGTGTTTCATAGGCTAATTATTATATTTGTCTAATCTAAATACTTCGCTGGTCGAATATCAGGTAGACTATATAACAATTCTGTATAAAACCCTTAATCCCGTTTGAGCAAACATTAACCCTACATTAATATTGGTGAAGAAACATTATTATAATCTTACGATTATAATTGGTGGAGAAAACAATTTAAACTTTACAAACACATATCAAGAAATCCTACACAAATAAAGGAAATCTGTAGGACTTCCTTCTTTCTCCTGAGAAATATTTAGAAAATCAGGAACATCCTGTCTCAGAGTGATGCAGAAAAACTAGTCCATGCATTTGTTACTTCCAGACTTGACTATTGCAATTCCTCATGATCAGGATGTCCCAATAGTTCTCTGAAACACCTACAGCTGATCCAAAATGCTGCAGCCAGAGTACTGATGGGAGTTAGCAAGAGAGATCATATTTCTCCTATACTGGTTTCTCTTCATTGGCTTCCTGTTAAATCTCGAATAGAATTTAAAATCCTTCTCCTGACACACAAAGCTCTTAAGGACCAATCTATCTCATATCTTAAAGACCTGATAGTACCATATTATCCTAGCAGAACTCTTCGCTCTCAGACTGCAGGCTCACTTGTTGTGCCTAGAATCTCTAAAAGTAGAATGGGAGGCAGAGCCTTTAGTTATCAGCTCCTCTCCTGTGGAACCAGCTCCCAGTTTGGGTTCTGGAGGCTGACACCCACCCTATTTTTAAGTCCAGGCTTAAAATCTTCCTACTTGACAAATTTTATAATTAGGGCTGACTTGGTGACCCTGAGGGGGTCAGCTGTAGTCCACATATACAAAGCTGATTTCTTCTTTAACATCCCTCAGTTCTACCCCCAGTTCTGCTGCTATAGGCCTAGGCTGCTGGGGGACCTCTCTGGATGCAGTGAGCCCTTCTCTCTGTACCTGCATATTTACTATATATACAGCATCTTCACATTGCATTCACTTTGTGTCCCTCAGAGTTGGATGCTTCAGATCTGTGGTTGCTGTCCCACCAACTGGTCTCGTCTCCATCGTGTCCACTGTGGGATGCTGCTGCTGACCTTCCTCCAGCCCACTGCTTCCAGTTGCCCATTTCCACCAGTCTACTCTGCATCACCCTCACTTTACTTGATGTGCTCTTCTACACAGTGTTTGAAATCGGTTTCAGTGTTGGCTTGTATTTTGTATCTAACATCTATACAACTTTTATAATGCATGTATCCCAATGTGTGTTATATGCTTCTTTGTCCTCCATCCCCCTTTCCTCCTGTCACTATCCCTCCCTCCCCTCCCTCCTCTCTACCTCCTGTACCTCACAACCTGCCAGCAGCTGATGGGTCTCCTCACATATAGTCGGGTTCTACTCAAGGTTTTTTCCCATCAAAAGGGAGCTTTTTCTTGCCACTCTGGTCTTAGGGTTGTTCTGGTGGTTCAGGCATATAGGTTCTGTAAAGCATCTTGAGACAATCTGAATTATAACTGGTGTTACATAAAGAAAATTGAATTGAATTGAAATCAACAGCGTTCAACAATGCAGTCCAACTTTTCAAAGTTTAATGTAGAATTGGTTTGAAGAGCTTAAAACTGGTACGTGACTGATGAATGCAACAAACCAACAGGTTAAGGCTGGGTCACACTAACACAGCCTCTGCGTAATAAACAGACACTGTTTTTCTGCCAAGACAGCTTTAGGGCTGGTGTGGAGCTAGTGTATAATCTTGGCCCAGTTCACATTACCACAGTCAAAGCAAGAAAGAGCTTATAGATTGCTGCCAGCACGGCATCACTGTAACCATGACAACAAGTGAACACTGTCTGCTGCCTGCTGACAATCACATGACGACGATCCTCCTACAAGTCCACAGGAGTTATCCGCCGGAAATAATACAAGGAACAATTGACTAAATTGTGAGGGTGTTTCAGAGTCCCATCAATTCCAGCCAACTGCTACATATTTAGGTCATGCGATTTGGTATCCGTAGAGATGCACATGCATAACACACGCCTGTGCTCAGCGTAAGGTCACTTTGTTTGTGGGTGACATTTATATGGACACATTCTATGGTGCTGTGATTTCTGGTCATCAATAACTAACTGTTAAGGAATTAATTGCAGGCTTCTTCATGGAACAGGTATAACCACGAGAGCTTTATTGGAAACTTTATCATCATAGACCAATAAACCACAACTAACAATTTCCCAGCACTCAAAGAATACTTCACTTCCGCTTATCGGTGCACACATCCTTTAGAATAAAAGCATGGCTCAAAACACAATGAGTAAAGGTGTATAAATTTCATGTTGTTTAACAATAATAAAAAAACACTACATTTGTACAAAAATATGCTGCATTTCTGACAATGCCAGAGGAGAGGACGAACAGCGTTGGTGGAACACTATGCTCTCAGAGTGCTTTTTTGTTAGGGTCCGAGCACCGAGGGTGCCGAGGACAGGTGGTGCAAGGGCACCGACTGTCCAAGGCACCAACGATGCCTAGGACCCTATTGAAACCCTAGGGTTTATTTATTTATTTATTTTTTGGAACAGCATTTTTATTAAGGTTTTTTTATCTTAAAAAAAACAAACAAAACAAAACTAGAGGGCAGTAAAATACAATGTTGCATCACTAAAGCATCACAGATCAACAGGTTTTCAAGTTCGAGGTGAGTGGGACACTGGGGGTATGTTGGAATATCCACCAGGCCGGACAAGACGATTCAAGAATGGTTGCCATATGGTGTAAAATCTATTAAGATTGTCCATGACACTGTATCTGATTTTCTCCATTTGTAGTAAGCTAGTTAGTTCCATCAGCCATGCCATATGTAGCACGTCAGTGCAAACAAAAAAGTCTCTTGGAGTCATTCTCTAAACCCAACAGGAAGTTGGCCATTTTGAATTAAATGTCAGATTTTTGGTATTTTTCATCATTTTCAACAATTGATTTCTCACAGGCAACAGCTCCAAAACACCTGAAATTGATACAATATATACTACACGCCTTCAGGTTGCATGTTTGTGAAAATTGTTCACAAAACTCAAAGGGCGTGGCCATGGCGGCCAACTGAACTTTAATGTTACGACATGAAGCAGGACGTCTTATGTAAATCCCCTGTACATGCTGCAATCTGCCTCAAACTTTACATGTTTGATCAGAGACCGGTCCTAATGAGTTTCATAGACCAATATACAGTCACACAGATAGCACCACCTGGTGGATGGACAGAAAGTGCTGCATAAACAGCCTGTACATGCTCCAATCTGCCTGAAATTTGACCTGTGTGCTCAGAATCCAGCCTTTGTGAAACTCATGGGCCTAAATACACTCAGTCGTAGCATTGCCTGGTGGAAATGCTTGGGGTCTCCGACCAGCAAGGATGCGAGGACCCGTTCAACGCTGCTTGCAGCTTTAATTATTATTATCCTGCCAAAAGAACTGCAGTTTTCAGGGCCTGAACATGCTCGAAAAGTCATGAAAATTTGCACACACATCAGAACTGGCGAAAAATTTCATATTTTTTAGAGCATGTGGAGGTGTGTGCCAAACTGGCTCCATAGCGCCCCCTACAAAATTTTAAAAAATGGTATTAGGCCAACTCAGAGGGAATTTGGTCTAGAGCTACAAAATTTGGGAGGCATATGCAGCACATCAGGAAACACAAAAAAGTCAATCACAGCCATGCTCTAAACCCAACAGAAAGTGTGCCATCATGCATTAACTGTACAAAATCTGTGATGAACTCCTCCTAGGGGGAAAGTCTTAGCGATCTGAAATTTTGCCAGTACATACAGCAGGCCTTCCTGAGAAAAAGTTATTAAAATCTTCCTCCATACTCAAAGGGTGTGGTCGTGGCGGCCTGCCGAAATTTGATCCTTCGCCATGAAACAGGAAATGCTGTCTAACTCTCCTGAACATGCTCCAATTTGAATGAAACTTGACATGTATGATCACAGACCTGCCTCGATGACATCCATATAGCAAGATTGATTAACAGTCACAGCGCCACCTTGTGGTATCAAAAATTTGACATTTTTTACACTTTCATGTACTATTCTTAGCCTGTTGCTCAGATTCACCTCAGATGTGGTGACATAAGCCTGAACACATTGATGATGAATCACAGAAAAAATGGTGATGTGTCATAAAAAGGAGTGTCTGTGGCAGGACGGCAAAATTTGATGTTTCGCCATGAAAATTGAAGTGTTAATATCTCAGCTGCAAAGGATCCCATCTGCCCCAAACTTCATGTGCTGGACACCAGAACCAGTTTGAGGACATCCACACTGAAAAATTTAGAGAAAGTCATAGCGCCACCTATTGGTAACAAGCAGTTTAGAAATTACATTTGCACACATCATTGCTCCAAACTTTGTCATATCCTACTGGAAACGTGTCAGCTCAGTCTTCACCCCCTGACAATGCCAAAGTGTGAAGACTTTAGCATTTGATAAAATGCTGTTGCCGTGGCAACGTGTTGTTGTTGTGACAAACAAAGTACTTTTTGACAGGTTTCGAATGTTCAACAGCTCACCAAAATTTACACACACATCAGAGTCGTCTCAAGGAATAACACTGCATGCATCTCTACACTGTATGTGCTATAGCGCCCCTTACAGTATTTTAAATAAACAGCCCTGGCAGCATGTTTCACCTACATCCACAAAATTTGACAGGCATATAGACCACACCAGAACACACAAAAAAGCCTCTTGGAGCTATATCCTAAACCCAATAGGAAGTCCACCATTTTGAATTAAGTGGAAAGATTTTCTCTATTTTTTCAAATTTTGAGAGCGAACTCCTCCAAGGGTTTAACTCCTACAGACCTGAAATTTCGCCAGCAGATACAACACGATGTCATGATCAAAAGTTATTTAAAGATTTTTCCAGAGTCAAAGGGTGTGGACATGGCGACCTCCAGAATTTTGATGGGTCGCCATGAAACATCAAGTGCTACCTGACTATCCTCTGCATGCTCCAATCGACCTCAGACCTCACATTATTAAACACAGTCCTGTCCTGATCATATTTATAGGCCAAAATACATTCACAGCATGTACCATAGTGCCCCCTGCAGCATTGAAAAAATAGAATCTACACAGACTTTCACCTATGACTATGAAATTTGGCATGCATATGGAGCACGTCAGTGCAAACAAAAAAGTCTCTTGGAGTCATTCTCTAAACCCAACAGGAAGTCAGCCATTTTGAATTAAATGTCAGATTTTTGGTGTTTTTGATCATTTTCAACAATTCATTTGTCACAGGCAATAACTCCAAAACACCTGAATTTGGGAAAATATATAAGACACGCCTTCGGGTTGCATATTTGGGAAAATTGTTCACAAAACTCAAAGAGCGTGACCATGGCGGCCAACTGAACTTTGTTATGCCATGAAGCAGGATGTCTTGTGTAAATCCCCTGTACATGCTGCAATCTACCTCAAACTTTACATGTTTGATCAAAGTCCAGTCCTGATGAGTTTCATAGACCAATATACAGTAACAGAGATAGCGCCACCTAGTGGATGGACAGAAAGTGCTGCATAAATAGCCTGTACATGCTCCAATCTGCCTGAAATTTGACCTGAGTGCTCAGAATCCAGCCCTCGTTACATCCATGGGCCAAAATACATTCTGTCGCGGCATTGCCTGGTGGACATGCTTGGGGTCGCCGACCAGAAAGGATGCGAGGACCCGTTCAACGCTGCTTGCAGCTTTTAATTAAAGCTGTCCTCGGCACCGAGGTGCCAAGAACGGGTGCTGCAAGGGCACCGACTGTCCAAGGCACCAGCGGTGCCTCGGATCCTATTGAAACCCGAGGGTTTATTATTATTAGGATCCGAGCACCGAGGGTGCCGAGGAAAGGCGGTGCAAGGGCACCGACTGTCCAAGGCACTAGCGGTGCCCAGGAACCTATTGAAACCCTAGGGTTTATTAGGGTCCGAGCACCGAGGGTGCGAAGGACAGGCAGTGCAAAGGCATCGACTGTCCAAGGCACCAGCGGTGCCAAGGACCCAATTGAAACCCTAGGGTTTATTATTATTAGGGTCCGAGCACCGAGGGTGCAAAGGACAGGTGGTGCAAGGGCACCGACTGTCCAAGGCACCAGCGGTGCCAAGGACCCTATTGAAACCCTAGGGTTTATTATTTTTATTATTTTTTTTTTTTCTTCCGTAAAGTAAATTGGCTTTTTGGCGGCCTTATCATACTCCAAAACGCGTGAAATTTGGCATGCACATCAGGACTGGCGAAAAATTTGATATTTTATGGGAGTTGCGCATGTGCGTGGCAAAATGGCTCTATAGCGTCACCTGCAAACTTGAAAAAGTAGTCATTAGGCCAACTGCCACAATGTTTCATGTACAGCTACAATATTTGGTGGGCATATGCAGAACATCAGGACACACCAAAAAGTCAATTACAGCCACGCCCTAAACCCAACAGGAAGTCGGCCATCTTCAATTTGCTGTAAATTTTTCAAACTTAATCGCTCCTCGGGAAATGAATTGCCTTTTTGGGGGCCTTATCATATTCCAAAACGCGTGAAATTTGGCGTGCACATCAGGACTGGCGAAAAATTTGATATTTTATGGGAGTTGCGCATGTGTGTGGCAAAATGGCTCTATAGCGCCACCTGCAAAATTGAAAAGTAGTCATTAGGCCAACTTCCACAATGTTTCATTTAGAGCTACAATATTTGGTGGGCATATGCACCACATCAGGACACACCAAAAAGTCAATGACAGCCACGCCCTAAACCCAACAGGAAGTCGGCCATCTTCAATTTGCTGTAAATTTTTCAAACTTAATCGCTCCTCGGGAAATGAATTGCCTTTTTGGGGGCCTTATCATATCCCAAAACGCGTGAAATTTGCCGTGCACATCAGGACTGGCGAAAAATTTGATATTTTATGGGAGTTGCACATGTGTGTGGCAAAATGGCTCTATAGCGCCACCTACAAAATTGAAAAAGTGGTCATTAGGCCAACTTCCACAATGTTTCATTTACAGCTACAATATTTGGTGGCCATATGCACCACATCGGGACACACCAAAAAGTCAATCACAGCCACACCCTAAACCCAACAGGAAGTCGGCCATCTTGAATTTGCTGTACATTTGTCAAAATTAATAGCTCCTAGTGGATAAGTCTGAGAGAACTGAAATTTGGCCAGTACATGCACCAGACCTTTCTGATGAAAAGTTATCAAAAACTTGGCCAGAAGCCAAAAGGTGTGGCCATGGCGGAGCCTCAAAATACTGATCCTTCGCCATGAAACAGGAAGTGGTGTCTAATTCTTCTCAATATGCTCCAATCTGCCTGAAACTTTACATGTATGATGACAGTCTTGTCCTGATGTCATCCACATAGGGATATTCATTCACAGTCATAGCGCCACCTTGTGGTTTCAGGAAATAGACATTGTTTACACTTTCATGCCCTATTCTTACCCAGTTGATCATATTCACTTCAAATGCAGTGACAACAGGCCGAACACATTGATGATGCATCCCAGTGAAAATGGTGACTTGTCATCAAAGGGCGTGTCTGTGGTGGCCAAACGAATTTCGATGTTTCGCCATGAACTTTTAACGATTCATATCTCAGCTGAACAACATCCTATCTACCCCAAACTTCACATGATGGACACCAGGTCCAGGCTGAACAAATCCACACTCATAAATTCTGAAAAAGTCATAGCACCACCTGTTGGTAATAGTAAGTTTAAGGCCTTATATTTTCAGGTACAATGACCCCAAACTTGGTGATGATATGCTGGAAATTGGTCCGCCGAGTCTTCACCTCTTGACAATCCCACACTGTGAAGGGTGTGACATTTCATGCAACGCTGTTGCCGTAGCAACCAAATATCGCCATGCAAAACAAAGTGCTTTTTTCGCGACCTTATCATATCGCAAAACACGTGAAATTTGCCATGTTCATCAGGACTCGCAAAAAAATTGATATTTAATGGGAGTTGCGCATGTGTGTGGCAAAATGGCTCTGTAGCGCCCCCTACAAAATTGAAAAAGGGGTCATTAGGCCAACTACCACAATGTTTCATTTACAGCTACACTATTTGGTGCGCATATGCACCACATCAGGACACACCAAAAAGTCAATCACAGCCACGCCCTAAACCCAACAGGAAGTCGGCCATCTTCAATTTGCTGTAAATTTGTCAAAATTAATAGCTCCTCGGGGAATGAATTGGCTTTTCAGCGGCCTTATCATATCGCAAAACGTGTGAAATTTGGCGTGCACATCAGGACTGGCCAAAAATTTGATATTTTATGGGAGTTGCGGATGTGTGTGGCAAAATGGCTCTATAGCACCACCTGCAAAATTGAAAAAGTGGTCATTAGGCCAACTGCCACAATGTTTCATTTACAGCTACAGTATTTGGTGGGCATATGCACCACATCAGGACACACCAAAAAGTCAATCACAGCCACGCCCTAAATCCAACAGGAAGTCGGCCATCTTGAATTTGCTGTAAATGTTTGAAAATTAATAGCTCCTTGGGGGTACGTCTGAGAGAACTGAAATTTGGTCAGTACATGCACCAGACCTTCCTGATGAAAAGTTATCAAAAACTCGGCCAGAAGCCATACCCCCATATTTGGTTGCCATAGCAACCACATATCGCCATGAAAAACAAAGTGCTGTTTGATAGGTTAGGAATACTCCAACACTCACTAAAATTACCACACACATCACCATCGGCCCAAAGAACAACACTGTATGCACCTCGGCACTGCACATGCTATAGCGCCCCCTACAGTATTTTTAACAAACAGCCCCCCCAGCACGTTTCACCTACATCCATGAAATTTGGGAGGCTTATAGAGCACATCAGGACGCACAAAAAAGCCTCTTGGAGCCATGCCCTAAACCCAACAGGAAGTCCGCCATCATGGATTGAATGTGAGATTTTTGATAATTTTTTTCATGTTTGAGAGCGAACTCCTCCTCGGGGGTAACTCCAGGAGACCTGAAATTTTGTCAGTCCACATGACAGGATTTGGTGATGAAAAGTTATCAAAATGTTACCCAGAAGCCAAATGGCGTGGCCATAGCGACCATCAGAGTTTTGATGCTTCGCCATGAAACAGCTGCTGTATAACTATCCTCTGCATGCTCCAATTTGCTTCAGACTTCACATGTGTGATCAGAGTCCAATCCTGATCACTTCCATAGGCCCACATACACTCTCAGTCACAGCGCCACCTGTTGGATGGTCAAGAAATGCTGTGTAACTGGCCTGTACATGTTCAAATCGGCCTAAAACTTTACATGAGTGATCAGAGTCCAACCCTTATCACATCCACTGTTTGCAATACACTCTCATTTGCAGCGCCACCTGGTGGACGGACAGGAAATGCTCTATAACTAGTCTGAACATGATCCAATCTGGCTGAAATTTTACATGTGTGCTCAGAGGCCAGCCTTCATCACATCCACAGGTCGACATACACACTCGGTCGCAACGCCACCTGGGGGACATGCGTGGATTCGCTGACCAGCAAGGATGCAAGGACCCGTCCATCGCTGCTTGCAGCTTTAATTGGCTATTGTTTTCCAGACTCTGTTTCATGGTAATCTGTGGCTGCCTCCTACTGATGCCAATCACTATTACTGTAGCCTTAACCCTGTGAAAGTAGAAACTAATGTCCTGATTTGTGGCGATTGCTGTGCTTCTTGTTCAGTTTTTGCAGATGATGCCTCTAACATGTCAGTCAATTAAAACAGACTGTTGAAGTTAATCTTACTTTAGGAAGACGTTACATTACTCTAGATAGAGTTAGCCATAAGCTAAGATGCATAGTTTATCTTTATAGCGGTAAACAGAGCCTAGCACTCTCAGTAAAATAAACTCCAGCTGCACCACTTGTTAATAATAATAATGCATGTTATTTAGATAGAATTTTCCAGACACTCAAAGACACTTTACAAAGTAGGAATGAACAGAAAAAAAAATTAAAAATGGGGAAAGGAGCATATAGAAAAAGGGATTATGAGGCAGTGTTGAAAAGATGTGTCCTTATGGACTTCTTGCACACACAGACTGATGCTTTTGGGGAGTGAGTTCCAGTGAGTGAGACCAGCAATGGAGAAAGCTTGATCTCCCCAAGTCAAGGTCCAGGGGTTGAATTGTAGATATATTGAAGTTTCTTGAGTATTTTGGATGATGTACTGTAAAGAAGACTGTTGTGGTAGGAGAGTCTGGATGCGATGAATGCATGGAAGGAAGGATGCAGGCGGCCAATTGTTTTTGTGGTGAAAGAAGGATATTTTGATGATGTGTCTCATACATTAGTCAAAGAAGGCAGTGTGGTCAAAGATGACTCCTGGCAGGGCTCCAGACTAACTTTTTTTCCAAGGAGCACAGTGGCCCCCAACTTAAAATTTTAGGAGCGCAAGCAGAAAATTTAGGGGCCCACACCAAACTCAACTTGCAAAGTAAATATTCACATTTCCTCTTGTTTTCACTGTATTACTGATAAATACTTGCACAATAAATGCAGAACCTATGTTTTCAATTCACATTTTATTGTGCAGCACTTGAAAAAAACATAAGAAAAGCACTCAGAGAGCACAGTACTCCACCAAGGCTGCTCAGTTAACGTATCATTTCAGACTGATGAAATCTTTAATAAAAATGACATGCTGACTACAAGCATGTTATGCATGTGCACGTTATGTATTTATACCAAATCACATGTAAATTACTCTTAAAAAGGTCTGTTGATCAATTCATCAATTTTGCCAAGCCTTTGTTTTGCTAGTGCTAAAATAACAGTTTCCTCCAAGCTTTTATTTTGAAGGCGTATTTTAACGGTTCCACGCTGTTGCTGTCTAGCAAAGGATGTGTAAACTTAGAAGCAGCTGTTACAGTGTTTCCTGAAGAAAGGAGTGAAGGACAGAAAGGTGAATTTGTGTTCAAAATAAGAATGAACGTAAATAAAGACTGTGAAACATCAGGAGCTTCACCGTCATCCCCAGAGTGTGGGTGGCTCACTTAACCGCAGTCCCTCACCGGCCATAGAGCTGTCACCGGCTACCCTGCTCAAGCCGGGACAAGCCGAGACAACAATGCTAATCAGCGTGCATGCACTATCCGGGCCTTATAATTATTGTTGTTACGAATGTACAGCCGGTTGTAGCCTAAAATATTTAGCATAATTAATTTGTGTGCAACCAGCTACCAACTTACCTAGCGCGGAAGCAGCCAGCAACAGCACAGAGGGGAGCGGCGATGACTGGCGGTGGAGCAAGGTCAAAATGACCAATAGGAACTCTTGTCTCTTCCACCAGCGTTAGCCCCGCCCATTTGGTTCAGTCAGATTCCCAAGCAAAACTTTAGAATTCACAACCAAAACTTTTGAACTTGCAAGCAAAAAGTATTAGTTTTGATTGAAGTTAAGTCAATATGTTCTCAAATTATTATATTTTCATTTGCAACCTGTTCTGTTTGGATGTGAAAAATATTTGGGGGGGTTGCTACTTAAATTTTTTTGGTCTCATATCTATTCTATTTGATTGATCTTTTTTTTTGATTGCAACTTTATGTTTTTTGGTCTCAACTCTCTTTTTGGTTGCAAAACCTTTTTTGATTGATTGAATAATAAAGAAACAAAATTCTCTCCATAATTTACGCGTTACTGTCTACTGGGCTGAAGTGTGGAGCAGAAGTTTGGAAGCAACAAAAAATATTCAATAGTAGTTTTAAAAAAAATCGGCAAATTCACTGGTCGCACATGCGATCAAAAATTTATTAGCACTTGCTCAAATTTTGGTCGCAAAATGCGACCCTTTAATCGTAGTCTGGAGCCCTGTCTAGGTTTCTGATGTGAGAGGAAATGAGTACAGTGGAGCTGTTGATGGTAAGGGAGAAGTTGTAGGTAGATTTGGTGAGTGATTTTGGATGATGTAATTTGTTATAGCTTAGTTTGAATATGCAGCTGGTGAGGGTTGAATCGGTGACACTTGCAATTGTTTTAATGGCAATTTACAGTTGTTGATGCTGATGAACTGCTGTCTGTCAGAGAAGTAGGATTTGAACGAGGAAAGAGCAGCGCCAGTAATGTCGAAGACAGCAGAGAGGGATGGGATGGTTGATTGTGTTGAAAGCAGTGCAGAGGTCGAGGAGGAAGAGGATGTATAAGTTGTTGGTAGAGAGGGGAGAATAAAGCTGTTTTGTAATTTTGGAAGACTGGAAAACTGTTTCAATACTGTAGTCTGAGTGGAATTCAGCATGGAACGATTCATACAGGTTGTTGGCAGAGAGATGGGCTGTGATTGGTCTGTAGTTATTTGTGATGTCAGGATTTAGTCCAGGTTTTTAAGAAAGGTGACATACCACTCTCCCATTTCGGATTTTATTTACTATATAGTAATTAAAATGTGGCCTCTGTGTTGTGGTACTCTAAACAGAACAAAAGACAGAGCTGGACAACATGATGTCTAAATTTGACTCATGCATATACAAATGATAAATCTGGAAAATATGATGTTTAAACTGAATTCATGTACAAATGGAACAATCCTACCTACATGACCACAACAGATGAAATACTTGCAGAATGCAACAACTGGGGTAGATAATTGTCTAAAGAAGAAAGACATGAGCTTGTAAGTTCATTTGTGAGTTTTCAGGTTTGTATGTAGTTCAAGGCCACACAGCTGCAAGCAAGAGATACATACGGAGGCTACAAGTTGGCAAAAGTCAGAAGCAATGTTAGAAAGCGGGTGCATGCCCTTCAGTTGCACTGCAGACTTTTTTTTATTACTGGAAAAATGGAAAAATTTGGCATGGCTAGATCACACTCCCACACATGAAAAAAAATCTAACACATTTGGTGGGTGAAATGTTCTGATTGGTCTTTTTTTTAAAGAATGGGTTGTGGTTTTACAAGAGAAGGAGAGTTTTGGAGGAATTTGCAAAACTATATACAAAACTGTGAAGAATTGTTTATACATTTAAAATCTTAAGATTTTGCTCATGTTTGTTCTTACACTGCATTCTAAGTTATTATGCATATGCTTATTGTGTTCATTTTTCCTAAATAGTTAATACAAATGACAGTTGGTAATTTATTTTTTTTTTAAATCCTCAACTATTATATTATCATCCGGATTTTCTTAAACAAAACTTTAGATGACAGCATTTTTTAATGACTCAAAATACAGTGTTCTAAATTATTATGCACAACAGAGTTTCAAAGCATTGAATGGGTTATAAAGAATTGAAAATGGAAATCTGTTATATTTTCTGCATTAGGAGATTCTCTCAAGATAAATGCTCTTTCAATAAAAAACATCTTTATGTAAAGATGGAGCCCTTCTTGGAAATCACCTTCACAACTATCCCAATCATTGAACTTCAAAGTCCATGTACAGTTTTACCTGGATTTAATTTGCATATACCAGCATGGCCTCCCAGAGCAGCTGTTTTCAGGTGTATTGCTGCCCACCTTCATAGATCTTCCTTTTAGGGTGCTCCACAGGTTCTCACTGGGGTTGAGATCAGGGGATGATGGTAGCCACACCATGATTTTCTCTCCCTTTAAGCCCACAACAGCCAAGGACTCAGTAGTATTTTTTGCAACATGTGATGGTGCGCTGTCTTGCATGAAAATGATTTTACTCCGGAAGGCACGGTTCTTCTTTTTATACCATGGCAGGAAATGATCAGTTATGAACTCCACGTAATTTGCAGAGGTCATTTTGACACCTTTGTGCACCTTAAACGGGCCACCAGCTCACTCCCTATTATTCCAGCCCAAAATATCACTCCACCTCCTCCTTGCTGACGTCACAGCCTTGTTGGGGCATGGTGGCCATCCAGAGCTCCATCCATCTGGAACATCCAATGTAGCACGGCATTCATCAGTGAATAAAACTGTTTGAAAACTGGTTTTCAAGTATTTCTGAGGACACTGCAAACGTTTCTCCTTGTGAGCATCGGTTAGCAGTGGCCAAAATACAGTTTTCCGCACAACTGCAAGCCTCTGAAGGATTCTGCATTGAGAAGTTCTCGGGAGTCCAGCGGCAGGCTGTGAGGCTGTGCATCCTACTCCATCCTGACATATCTCTGCTTGACCAGGTGGACCTGGCTTACACTACTGGCCACACGAACAATTCCACTTACATCAGAGGCCTTAAAACTTGTGAAGAAATGTTGCCCAAAGATCCACTTTGCCTCAAGGACAGTGACTGGAGTAAGGATAAAGGCTGTTCTGACTCCTGTCAGTGAGTAATGTTAGTTTTGTAAGAATGTGTTTTTGGTGTACTGTTCCTTTAAGCCTGGTCAAGCCCGTTCGTTTTCCACACACATACCTAAGTTCATCTCCAGGCTCACACACGTGCACTGAATGGTGATGAATGTTGTTTTCTTGATTGTGTACGACTGATGTTAATGATTATTTTGTGTAGGAAAGTATTTGAGTTGTCAACTGTGGAAACTTAACCAATATGTTTGCAGTTTATTGACATGCTATGTACCTTTTGTGTGTTACAGTTTTACAAAATGAAAGAAAAATAAGAGGAAAATGTTTTCAAGGAACTTCAGTAAAAACACACTCAAAGTGCAGCAAAGCGACGGAGTCCTTTTTTTTTCTTCTGCTCTTTTTGTTCGCTATCTGTCTACTCGTTACCCTCAACATAATGCTAGGACAGAATAATGGCAGTGGCTGGAGATGTATCAGACTCATCAAGACAGGGAGTAGTGACAGCACTTCAGCACTGAGGGTGATGGTTTGTGCAGGACTGATGACAGTGGCCAATTTCTGGCATCCTGGGCTTTGTAGATCGTTGATATTCTTTGCTCCAACTCAGTTATCTTGTCACATAAACAAACACAGCTAAGTGGAGTCAAGGCTTCTTCAGCATTTGCTCACCTTGTTCCTCTGATGACTTAAATTCCAGATGTCTCATGGCTTCATACAGTTAAAAGATATTCTTAAAAACAGGCCAGATCTAAAACATTTGTTGTAAGAAACTAACTGTGACAACTGATATATATGCATGTAAGATGCATGTGTGAGAGAGAAAATGCAGCACGAAGGTGAGGGGGAAAGGCATTCTGTGTGGGAACACGTGAGTGTGAATCTGACCTTAGCATAACTCGGCAGAGAAAAGGAGGAGCTACAATCTCATTGCGGGGGAACAGTGGCTGTTGCATCAGCTTGTGTGCTTGTGCATGCATGCGTGTGTGCGAGATGCGACAGGCTGCTTGCAAATAATACTCAGCAAGAGTTAATGAGTTTACAATCTCAGAATGCAAAACAGCAGCTTTATGTGCTTTCTGAGCATTGGAGGGTAAGGAGGGAAAAAAAGGAGCAGCAAAGGAAACCACAAGAACAAAAATAACCAGGATTTCATGCTCTGGCCCTGTAATTACTGGGGCTTATGACTAGAGATAGCCTCTGTTTAACACAAAACTGTTTCAATTCACCAACAGATGAATAATCACAAACGTCACATCAAGGTGCTTAACTTCTAATATTCAACCAACTATTTTTCAATGAGCATCTATTGATGTTAACGCTGTAGAGTTAGTTGCAAAGTCAAACACCAAAGTACCGCTGTGGCCACAATGTGTTTAGCAAAATTAAAAAACAGAGACCGTTAACTGTAATGAAACTAACAGAACAAAATTTTATTGTAAATCACAATTATTACTATTAGTTGTTTTTATTTATCAACTAAAATTTAGACCATGACAACCCTATATCTACACAGACTATAAAGCAATCCCTCCAGGATTTTGCGGGCATTTTTCTAGATTGTTGTGGCCTAAAATGCCTGGATTCGTGGCAGCTTTAATTTTAAAAAATTGCTATGTAAGTTGCAATGTTTTAAGCGTATTTGTCGCGATGAAATTGCGGGAGACAGTGACAATTGCTACTGAATCCCGTGACCTAAGTACGTAGCGGGTGGTGGGAATTGATGGGATTCGGGAACACCTCCAGAATTTAATCAGTTGTTCCTTGTACCATTTATATACACATTTTTCAGAAGCACAAGCTCCAAGTTGACAGAGCTGTCATCGACGAAATAAACTCCAGTCTGTGCTTAGCAAATCCTTTAAATAAGGCCATAGAGAAGGTAGGGCTGGACCCGAATATCCTGAATATCCGAATATTCATTCGCTACGGCGGTACCCAGATATTAATTTTGGTATCCCATGAGCGAGAACTGAGTTTCACTGAACAAGTGTTTCAGTCAGATTTTACAGAGAATTGCTGCCATCTAGTGGAGTAACAGGGTTAATGCATGAAACATGAGTCAGAGGCCTTTCTTTCAGTTACAAAAAGCACCTGCACACATAAAATTACAATGTAAGAGACTGCCAAACAACCAACCTGCTTTAGTAGTATTTTAGAGGACACAAAGACCAAACACACACAGTTTAAATAAAAACGGATTTACCGGCACACCCTATGAGTCTATGGTTGCAGCAGATACAGCAAAAATAATGCATTGACCTTTTTTAATAACAGCAGTCTGGTTATCAGGTCAGATAGAAAGCCACAGTGTTAGAATAGTATTCTGCATGATTCTTATTGTGAACATATTTCTTTAAGCCAAACACAGGAAAGCAGAGAAGTCAAACTTAACAGATGTTAGGAACAAACTTTCCCAAAATATGTAAGTTAAATGTACATTTTACAATAAATTGTTATTGTTGTAGCAGAAATTGAGACTCATCAGACCAGGAAGCATTTTCCAAGCTACTATTGTCTAATTTTAGTGAGTCCATGTAAACTGTAGCCTCAGCTTCCTGTTCTTACGGTGCAGAGTGACACTCAGTTTGGTCTACTGCTGCTGTAGCCCATTGGCATCAAAGTTTGGTGTGTTCAGAGATGGCATTATGCATTCCTCTGTCGTAACAAGTGCTTATTTGAGGTACTGTTGTCTGTCAATTATCTTCAGCCAGACTGGCCATTCTTCTCTGACTTCTGACATCAGCATTTTCTCCCAGAAAACTGGATAAGGGATAATCTCTCTTTTTCAGATCATTCTCTGTAAACCTTAAGAGATTGTTGTGCGTAAAAACCCCAGTAGATCAGCAGTTTATGAAAGTCAGACCAACCCGTCTGGCACCAACAACTATGCCATGTTTAAAGTCACCTGAATCCCCTTTCTTCCCCGTCCTGATGCTGGCTTTGAACTTCAGCAGGTTGCCTTGGTCATGTCTACATGTCTAAATGCATTGAGTTGCTGCCATGTGATTGGCTGATTAGATATTTGCGTAAACAAGCAGTTGAACAGAGGTACCTAATAAAGTGGCCAGTGAGTGTCATTTATACTTGATAATATACAATTATGCGGCAAAATGGGAGTTAGGCTCATTGTTTCCAGGTAAGGCAGTTAAGTTTTTGAAGGAACCTGTAAAATATATGTATAATATGAACAGAAATCTTCATAAAAGATGTACAAAAATGAGGAGATCAGTGTTATATATAATTCACTTGTGTGCTTATTCCAAATGCTTCCAAGCATGTCCATACCAATAGAAATCAATAACTGTAATAATTAAACAGTGCCTGTCATTTTGATCAATTGTTGGTGGCATTATATCCCCTTTACCACCCACTCTATTTTCTGTACTGCTCACTTGTCATAGACCACAGTTGTTTTAGATTGCCTGTTTTGGCAATGGACTACAGCACTGGGTGACAGACTTTGTCCCATACTGCCTGGCTGCAGCAGTTATACTGGTAGTTCACTTATCTAATGGTAAATTAAAAGTGAGCATTGTGCTAGGTCACATTACTTGCAGCTGTTTCATTAGAACAAGTGCACATATTGCTCAAAATAGCCTGACTGTCTGGCCTCCAATATTGCCCTCTGCAGCTTTCTCACTATCAACCATTTACACAAACTATTTCATATTTGACACAGAGTATTTAGGGTTATCAAAATGTTGACATTAAAATGCCAGTCAGCGGATGCCTCATTTGGTATGATCAGTGCATTAAGAGACAGCGCTAACTTAACCATCTCTATAGGTAGTCTAGAGCTGTGCCTGTTATTTCCCACTTAGTAAAATAATGCTGATTTACTGACTATTTTAAATATTATTTTTACACTTTAACCAAATTAAAAGATCCCCAGTTTGTGTCCTGGCCTGGGATCTTTCTGTATGGAGTCTCCATGTTCTCTCTGTACATGTGTGGGTTTGTTAAGCCGCATTTCGTAATAACGGTGCATTTTGTAATAAACGTCCAAAATGTAATAACTTTGTTGTTTCATTTCGTAATAAAGCCGCATTTCGTAATAAACTGCCGCATTTTGTAATAAACTGACCCAACGCATTTTGTAAAAAATTTTGCCGCATTACGTAATCTCTCTCCCTCTCTCAAAATTTAATAATTTTGAGAGAGGGAGAGAGATACAGAGAAAGAGTGAGAGAGAGAGGGAGAGAAAGACAGACAAAGAGGAAGAGAGAGAAAGAGGGAGAGGGGTAGAGAGAGAGAGAGCGAGAGAGAGAGAGAGATATGCATATGGATGCGTCTTAGAGCAGCGCGTTTACAGGCGCTACAAACAAAAGTTCTTTTCGATCCATAATGCTAAAACTTATCACGTAAAAGGCACCAAAAGCATGAGTTAACTGAACTTAAGCGCTGTTGTGCAGTGAGATTTGTTTGCCATCCCAGGCTTTGGTTTCAGCTGTGTGTAGACGGCTGTGCTTTAATTCTGTTCAGTATACAAGTAGTGCATTGACTTTGCACAAAGGTGGGTAGAAAAGTCAGATATTTATAAATATTTTGAATGTACTCAAGTAAAAATTATAATAATAATAATAATTAGTACCAAGAAGTAAAAATAGAAGGCTACGTCAGAAAAACGTCTCAAATATTAAAGTAAATAGTTAAAGAAAACATTATAAAACATTAAAAAATATAGGCTACATATTTTTGAAAGAAATAGCAAATCAGTGACTTAGAAAAAATATTCAGGAAAATATATTATCTTTGGAGTATTCTGCCATACACAGCTTTATTAGGCCAAATAACTACAAGAAAACATACATACAAATCAATAAAGGTCACTCATCTATTAGTTTATTGTTTAACGTACAATAATAATACCTTATTATATAATGCACCATGTTATTACTTTTTCCAGAAAATCAAAAGATTGCAAGTGCATTTTGTAATAATTTTCTCAAAATGTAATAACTTATTACGTAATGCGGCAAAAAAATTTTACAAAATGCGTTGGGTCAGTTTATTACAAAATGCAGCAGTTTATTATCAAATGCGGCTTTATTACGAAATGAAACGACAAAGTTATTACATTTTGGACGTTTATTACAAAATGCACCGTTATTACGAAATGCGGCTTAACAGGGTTTTCTCAGGTTCTCCAGCTTCCTCCCACAGTCCAAAAACATGATGAGGTTAAATAGTGATTCTAAATTGTCTGTAGGTGTGAATGTGACTGTGATTGTTTGTCTTTATGTGTAGCCCTGTGATAGACTGTTACCTCTCCAGGTGTTCCCTGCCTTCACCCTCAGTCAGCTGGGATAGACTCCAGCCCCCATGACCCTACGAGGATTAGTGGTGTGTAGATGATGGCTGGATCTTTTTCGGCTTCATGTTCTGTGGAAAACTATTGACATCAACCCTTAAATGGCCACTATGATATTATCTGACTGATCTTCCACTGAGGCTCTTAGACTTGCTGATCTGCCACCACTATTGTTCATTAAGCGTTGTTTAGATAATGGATGAATTGTCAAATACTTGTCTGATTAAAACTAGAACATTTTATTTAACATGTAATCATCACCATCTAATTTTCACATTACAATTGTTCTATTATAGCAACATCGTTAATGTAGAAAAAATTGTCAGATTGTTGATCAGCAAAATACTGGACTTCAAATTTCAAAGGATGCACACATTCATTTAATTGCTGTGTCTCAGCAACCCTTTCCCTGAACTGGAAAATCCGTATTTTTACTTTACTTAAACTGATTGGCACAGATAAACATCATCACTGGAAAAATATGTAGTTAATATAATGATTTGCAAATGTTCATTTATCTATTCATTTACTTTCTGAACACCAGGACATCATTTACACACCGTTACAATCTGTAAAATGTTTAGTTCAAGCCATTTTCTCACTCCTATGTGCCGATAAAAGTGAACAGAACTCAAAACATAAAACAAATACCATCGTAGGATGACACACAGTGTATCGTTAAAAAAATACTTTGTGCACATGCAATAAAATAGCGTTTGGAAAATCATTTCAAACATCCATATCATGCTTGGGTGGGACAAAACATACACAAGATGATACTGGTTTTTACTGCAGTATCGAAGAAGTTTTCCATTTCCAGTTTGCAGCCCTACCACAGACTGCTACTACTTTCTAGGGTCCCCAGCAATACATCATACAAGTTTGTAGTGGATCAGATTAACAGTTGTCAGACACACACAAGGCTTTTGTTATTTATTCATGAGATGAAAAGGCATGATGTCAATATATGTTCCTAAATGTGATGTGAATTAAACTAAAATACATTACCCCATTTGTGACCATCAAATGGCCTAGTTCATGCCTTTTTCAGTTTCATCAGCAATGGTGATAAAAGCAACAACTTTCAACGCGTCTTCCGAACAATCAGTCAAATGTTTTAGAACATCCCAATTTTTCCATTTTTTAAAATTGAAATAAATGGAAATTCAAGTAGTTCAAGTCCAATGAATAGCTTGAAATGGTACAAAGGGAAGTGATGAACTGCCAGAGGTTCAAAAAAAAAAAAAAAAGGTAAGGTAGGGGGAGGGTGACACTATCAGACTGTTGGCTGGTTTTAACAGCTTCTGTTCTTTCACTGAGAAAAACATCTGTTGAAATGATTCTTCTCTTTCAGACACAGTAACGTTACTGAGATCTGATCACTATGACATGATCATCACACTGAACCACCAGTGAGCGAGTTACCTTCTGCTGCTATTTCATATAAAACAGTGCAGCAGACTGTTTGGCTACAGCAGTGTATTGTCAGTTAACGGTGTACAGCTCATGTAATCAGACAGCTGCAATCTTCATTTTTCTCCGTAACTTACATTATGATACATTAGAATAAAAATAATTTTTATCGTCTATCTGAGGCAGTAAAAGGTTCAAAAAAACAAACATTTCCATTAGATTAGGAAATAGGACAAAAGCGTCACACTTTTTGTTGTCTTCCATCCACTCTGCTGTGTTCACTCTCAAATTTAATGTTCCAGCAGCTGGAATGAAAGAACCTTGGAGATCTGTTTTCTCACTGTTAAATGTTTCCTTCCAGCATTGGTCTGGATCATTGGAAACAGCTACATTTGATGTGGGATAAGAGCTACAGAGAACATGAACATTGAGCTGTGTTTTGACACTCATCTGAGATGAAGAGTCTTCTCTGCTGCTTCATTCCTGTGAGGAAGAGCAGCACTGATGTTCTCCCTCGCTTCATAAGGAACACTTGTCTTGTGACTTTAGTAATTACACTTCACTGTTCACTGGGCAAACACATTTATTTCATCCATTTATGTCACATTTTTACACCTTTTCATTTCAGAATTGTGGAATAATGTAGTTTTTTTTAATGTGCAATAAAGGTGCCCTGAATCTGTTGATGTATAAATGGTCCATATCTGCTGTAAATGATAGCACTCTGTTTTATGATTAAGCAATGACAGCTGAGATAAAGTTACAGTGAAGAAATGGAACTGGTGAATACAAAGAATGGAGACTAATAAACTGTTGAAAGAGTTGTTCTGTCTTTCTGTAAGTGAAAAGTAAACAGGAAGTGGTTCACTGAGGATGTCATCCATTCAGTCTCCTTCGTCACAACCAGACGAGGTGTTCCTTCTGTTGGCTTCACTCAGAAGATCCTCACAGTGAACATGAGACACCTGAGATGGAGACAGACGTCACAGTATCAGCATCAATAGCAGAGGTTCCTTTTAAAGTATCCCTGGAAAGATGTCATTCATATTCATATAAAGTTCTCCAAGAACATTAGATTTAGGGGAGAAGATTTCATGTTTCTTCAGCTTATCTTATCTGCAATTTAAATGTTATAGTTGGGCTAATCATTACATTGGTCATATTCTGGGAGTTTATTCCTCCAATCTACACTGCAGGAATAAGTACAACATGTGAATTAGACATTTAAAAAACAGATGTATAGCAGCATAGTAATGATTACAGAGTAGATTTACGGTTCTATCCAATGTAACTTTAGAGACAAACCAAATATTCAGGACTACTGACAACGTAGAACGTAACATTACTGTTTAATTCACATGTCCAAGGACAGTTCTAATTACTTAATACATTAATACATGTGGTACACCACATTATACGAACAACACACTTCAACTTGTTACATTAAACACAACAGAAACTACATTTAACTTTTAATCAGGCTACGACTGAGCAGTTGGGTTGGTTTGCAGGTGCGTCACTAATTCACATTAAAGGTTATATTAATAGATGCCAACTGTTCTCTGGTCTACATACACAGAAAGAAATTGCATCAACTTCTGGCATGCATTGCACAAACTGTATCTAAACTAAAGTTGCCTATGATGTACATTAAAACCAGCACTAACAGGAACAGAAACATTTACTTACCAAACGACCAGAGTCCTTCCAGTGTCTGCTGTTCCAATCAGCAGAAGGTTCCAATTAAGTTGAAAAACTGCTTAAAATGAGCCAATGGACAGTAAAACTGTGTGGAAAATGTTCTGCTGCTCCACCGATACAAAACGGCAAACACAGTTATATATATCAGAGTCAATCCAAACAAGAATGAAACTTGACTTTACGGTAGTGGTGCAATGGATCACTAAATTCACGGATCGGTCCTCGGATCAAGGGTCACGGATCGAATCATTTTTCGGATCAGCAAAAATTTAAAAAATTAAATATCAAATAAACATACGTTTTGTTTATTATTAGATGTCACTTCAAATGTGTGGATGTGTTTCCACTGTCACATGGCTTTCTTATGCCACAGTGCCTACACACCGTCGTGGTTTTGTCCACTGCCCTCTTTCCTTCGTCATCATATTTGACAGGGAAACCAAAATGCTCCCATAGAGGGGATTTAAGTGTCACGGGGTGTTCAAGCTCCTCCTTTCCTCCGCTCGCCATGTCTGATCTCTTCCTTTCTCCGCTCGCCACAAGCTGCGTGCAGACGGAGCACAACGGGTTTTTTTTGTTTTTTTTCAGAAATGGATCCGCGGGTCACGTGTGTGCCGAACCGATGACGTCGATTCGAACGGATCACGGATCAATGATTATCCGTTGCGCCACTACTTTACAGTGAATGAGTATCAATGCTGCCTCGTCCATAGACCCATCAGTCACTCCGGACCAGATTTGTCAATCAAGCAGCCCTGCCCCCTGTTGTCACTACAGCTTTGAGGCTTTACATAAAAATCAATATTGGACTATTTTCACATTGGACACCTGATTTTTGGGTTTGACCATGAAATTTAACGGGTAAAGAAACAGAGCTGTAGATAAGCTGTCTTTGGCGACTTGGTTTTTGCTGCGTGGAGTTTGGGTTTGTGGAGCCAGCCCCCATTAGACATACGTAGTGGTATTGCAGGACACTTCTGGGTTGGCTTCATTTATCAGGGCCAGTTATGTTCATCTTTCTTATGCAGTCTATGTTCAGCGCATGGTTTTGGATTTTAAAAAAACAAAACAAAAATGTGACAGATAAAGGAAAGATATAGGACAGAGACAAATAAAAGGTAAATGAGACATAAAGGAGCACAAAACTCTATGCCTGCAAGCACAAACAGAGGATCCCATTACACAGCAGACATTGTATCTGTGTAGACTAGTATTAATACTACAGATAAAAGCCACACGGAGCAGGACAGAAGATCAGAAAGTAGATTAGAGTAAGGATAGGTCTGGCACTTTTCCATATTTTTCTTCTTGCCAAAAAATTCAATGTGTAAAGTCATAGTCTGTCTGATCAGCTTTATCCTCTCTGCCAGAGAGCTCCAATGCTTTAGCAAAATGTTCAAAGTTACTGAGACATTTTCCTGCATTATCATGAACACACACACACTTCTTGTAGATTGAAGTATTTCCACATACACTGTCTGCCAGAACACTAATCTAAGCACCAAATATGGGTTAATCTGCCACTAAAAGAAGTCCTCAACAAATGCACCTCTTTCATGTCACAGTAGAACCAGATTTCTGCAAACCAGATTTGCAGTACATTCACTCTGTTTCCCCCTGTGCTATTTCTCCGAGTGTCCCTGGTCCCAGAGCTGGATGCTTCAGATCTGCAGTTGATGTTCCACCAACTGGTCTAGTCTCCACCATGTCCACTGTGGGATGCTGCTGCTGACCTTCCTCCAGCCCTCTGCTTCTAACTCCCCTTTTCCACCAGTCAACTCTGCATCGCCTTCACTATACTTGTTATGCTAACTTACATACTGTTTGAATTTTACTGCTAGCTATATATGGAGTATGTTTAATGTCAGAGCCGTACATCATAAGAGTAAACTATGAGTCAGTTTTCAATGTTAGCTTATACTTTGTTTGTGTCACATATCCTGTCATACATGTATCCAAATGTGTGTTGTGTTTTCCTTGCTTTCCCACCCCTCCCTCTTCTCCCATCCCTCCCCCTTGCCCTCCTCTGTCCTTCTCAACCTGCCTGGCCAGCAGGCAGATGGGTCCCCCCTATATAGAGCCGGGTTCTGCTTGAGGTTTCTTTCCTGTTAAAAGGGTGTTTTCCTTGCCACTGTCGCCTTTGGGCTTGCTCTGGGGGTCATGCGTCTTCAGACAATTTGACTGTAATTGACGCTATATAAATAAAATTGAATTGAATTGAATTGAATTTCTACAGAGTAATATCAATTAATTCAAAATATAAAATGTAAGCCGAGTAACTGCACAATTATTCATCCCATTCAAGTCAGTGATTAGTAGATGCACCCACTGGCTGCAATTACAGCATTGAGGCTGTGTAGATAGATCAGAATCAGCCTTACACACCTGGATGCTGCAATTTCACCCCATTCCCTTTTGCAATACTGTCATCTTAGGACAATCTGAATTGTAACCGGCGTTACATAAATAAAACTTAATTGCTCAATCTCTGTTACTCTACTCAGGGACTGAGAATGAACAGCTCGTTTCAAGTCCACCCACAAATTCTCAACTGGACTGAGGTCTGGGCTCTGGGTTGGCATGCCAGAAAGCACACCTGCAGGGCTCCAGACTAATCTTTTTTCCTAGGAGCACAGTGGCCCCTAACGTAAAATTTTAGGAGCGCAAGCAGAAAATTTAGGGGCACACACCAAAATCAACTTGCAAAGTAAATATTCACATTTCCTCTCATTTTCACTGTATTACTGATCAATTCTAGAACAATAAGTGCAGAAAATATGTTTTCGATTCAAATTTTATTGTGCAGAGGTTGACACAGCATAACTAGAAAAGCAGTCAGAGAGTGCAGTACTCCGCCACATGAAATCTTTAATAAAAAAAGACCTCGTGTTGAGCACAGGCATGTGTTATGCATGTGCACGTTACGTATTTATACCAAATCACGTGTAAATTACCGTTATAAAGATCTGCTGATCAGTTCATCACTTTTGGCAATAACTATTCCCTCCAGGCTTTTATTTTGAAGGTCTATTTTTAAAGGTATGGGCTTTTATTTTTTCGCCATTCCAGTTGCAGAGGAAGTGCTTATCTAAGAAGCGTTTTCTTGGCATGACGAAGACGCTGCCGAAAAGTCCGAAAATTCATGTAAAGATGAAAGAAAATGGTTCCACGTTGTTGCTGTCTAGCAAAGGATGTGCTTAAACTTAGAAGCAGGTGGAATGGAGACAAGCGCTGACAGTGTTTCCTGAAGAAAGTAGTGAAGAACAGAAAGGGGAATTTGTGTTCAAAATAAGGCTGAACGAAAACAAAGCTTTTATGAAACATCAGGAGCTTCACCATCATTTGTCCCCCGCTCTCACACACACATTGGCCCGCCTTCTTCGTCTTTGGTGTTCGTCTCCTTTCTTCTTCTTTTAAAGTTAATGTCGGTTGGCAAACCAGCTCATTCATTACTGTCAACTACTGACAAGCCGAATATTAGGATGGGTTTATATCGTCATGTCTGATGGGGGGACGTCGGGCAAATTGACGGAGGGGGGGTGGGACGAATCCGAATATTCTGATCTGAACATAAATATTCGGATACCAATGTCACGACCGAATATTTGGATATTCGGTTCCAGCCCTAGTTGTAAAATGAGGTATTTACGCAGAAAGATTTTTTAAAATCTTTTAATTAAATAAAGGCTTTTTTCCGAACAGTTCCTGTAACACGGCAGTAAAACGCATTGAGTCAGTTCATGCTGCCGACTCCAGCGTCTCACTATCCATTCATTGATGCCAAGCCTACCAGCAGCTCTATTTTCTTCTTCAACAACCAGATCGATTGCCTTTAACTTAAAAGTTGCATCATATGCATTTCTTCATGCATTTTCCATGATGAGGATGTGTGGATGAAGTGCAAAATGACTGATCTGAAGAATTTAGTGTGAGTGCGTTTGATTTAATTCGAGCAGTTTCATTGGTCCACTGTGACTAGTTTGGTAATTTCATTCTGATGTGAGGAGGCTAAACGTATTGATGGCATGGAGCTCGCCTGTAAAAATCTATACATTAGCTGCATCGTTGTATAAGCTGCAGGGTTCAAAGCGTGAGAAAAAAGTAGCAGCTTATAGTCCAGAAAGCTGTATTTTTTTCTACCAAATATCGAAATCGGCCTCAAAATATCCATATCGGTGGGACCCTAATCAACACACATATGTTGTGCGTGTATCACATATGACAGAGAAATTCTTAATTTTTCTAGCTTGTAGCTCATCTCTCGATGCCTCAGGTATGTATGCAAGCTGCCTAGACCCCTCAGCATGCAGTAGAATAAATTACACACCTGGTTTTGTGATCAAAAGTAACCCTTAGCCATCTGATTGTTTAGCGTTCAGCATCGGTTTATAAAGAGTCAGAGAATTATCTAAACTTTGATTCAGAAATTCAGTTGCACTCAGAGGACAATGGATTTCGTGCTTAAGCAGCTGCAAACAAACCGACTTTCTTTATTTTCACTGTCAGAACTGAATCTTGTACTGGTAATTGAAACAAAACTATTAATGTTGAGCAGTAAAAATAACATCAAGTTCTACTGTGTAAAAACGGATTTTTATATGCATTATGTTAACAAAGCTCAGTACTAGTGAAAGTCACAGCGAATATTTCACATTCATATGCAGTTCTTGTTTTGTCTGTAAGTAATTTTGAGTTAAAATACATTGTTGTCAACCCATCTATGCAACAGTTCTTTCTGCATTGTCAGATTTTAAGACAGCAGTTAAGCCATCATGGCCTTAAGATCATGATGTTTTACAACACTTTGATAAGCTGAAGCCTAGAGTTATCGTGTTGGTTCACTGGTCAGTTGAATAACTTGAATATGCTTAAGGGCTTCAGTAGAGGGCAACTGGATTTCCCACAGATGGTATTCACTCGGTCCATTCTACTTCCGCATTCTCGTGGGTGAGCGTCTTTTCTTCCGGACTGTCGAGATGGCGATGTTTTTCACACGATGCCTCCAAGACCTGCCCAAGCTTACCATATCAGATGTCCACAGACTCATCCGAAAGGAGTGCTCTACCCCCCGGAGTAAACGGGAAAAGGGGTACAAGATGTACCTGTCCAGTTTTATTGACAATTATGAAGGTAAGTTTGAGCAAGACAGCGCTGTGCTAACACTAAGGTAGCGGTAGCAATGACGTTAACATTTAGGTTAGTTGTCCTGTACAGGTTTAAGGTTTGAAGAATTATTTTTTTAACGTGTTGAAAAGAAGTACAGTGTGTCTTGTCTAACATTATATGAATGATGTTGAATCAGCTTCCTCGCTGGCTCAGACAGTGTTAGTGTTTTGCTAGTGGCTAACTAGTGGTAACAGCTAGACAACCAAATACCAGACGATTAATAATAGCTGTAGTATAGTTGTACAAGCAGTATTAGTATTACTAAAAGTACACACAGCAGTAATAGTAATACCAAAAGTTCAAGCAGCAGTAGTAGTATAAACAGCCGTTAGAGTCGTAGAAGTAGTATCAGCATTTGTAATAGTACTACAAGTTGTAGTATAGTGCCAGTATCAGCAGCAGTAGTCAGTTTACTACCACTACTACTACCGATACCCAGTTCAGTATCGATACTCGATACCATTTCGATACCACATGGAACAAATTAAAGCACAGGCTTTTGTACTTTGCTGTAAAACCATTTTTTTAATTGGGAAAAACTTCTGTATCATTAATATAATATTTTTTAAAGATGTATGAGGTAGTGCAAAACAAAATAGTATGTCAGCATTTAACCTCAATGACATTGACAACCCTGAGTGATCTGTTTGCAGCCCTACACAACCCAAACACCAGCTCTGTAAGTCCCAGGACTCAGTTATAAACTGTAAAGTTACTGCCATGTATGAAGTTGCTGCTCTGCTGGTCCAAAGGTCTGTTGTGCATGAAAAGTATGGTTTTTCTTAAAGCTGATCCATGATGAGTTGTTTTGTTGCATCGTATAATGTAGGCATTTCAGTGCTCATGAAATGATTACATGAGGGAAGGTCATACCTAGGATTTAGCTGTTTAAGAAGTTGTTTGTTGTGGACTGTAGCGAGAGGAGCAGACCATAGGAGCAGAGTATCGATAGTATCGATACTACGGCAAGCTAGTATCGTATCCGTTCACAATGTTTAGGATCGATTGTAATTGTGTTTATTGTAAATGAAATTAAACTCTACCCTTTTCTAGTCTATCTCCTTGTTATACGTATATAACAGCGTAAAGAGAGGAAAATTAAAAAATTACAATTGTGTTGTTTATTGGAAATGTCAAACTCTATCCTGTTCTAGTCTAGATCCTTGTTATATGTATATAACAGCATGCATATATATATATATATATATATATATATATATATATATATATGCACACACACACACACACACACACTAAATAATAATAAATTAATATTAATAATAAAATAGATTTTATATATATAAGAATGTTTTATGTATCTTGTTACTATGCATTTAGTTACTGCAGTGAAATCATTAATTAAATGTCAGATTTGTGTCCTTTGATCCATGTTGTTTTTTATTCATTCTCCATCATGGTTTGCTATGTGTCATGAAGACGCTGCTGTTGTTCTGAGAAGCCTTTATGAATGCTTTGTTTTCCACTCACACCGAGTTGAGAATATAAACCTGTTGGCTGAAGTCAGCAAGAGAAAACAAATAGACAAACACACTCACATTCACACCTACGGACAATTTAGAGTAACCAATTAACTTTAGCATATTTTTGGACTGTGGGGGGAGGCCGGAGTGCCCAGAGAAAACCCACGCATGCACAGGGAGAACATGCAAACTCCATGCAGAAAGATCCCAGGTCGTGGGTTGCTTGGTTACAGACGCTGCTGCGCACTGCTCCGCACGTTTTAAAATGTCTACACCCAAAACTCCACCACGTCCAAAGAGGCACACAGTCACACTAAAATCTGTTTTCTTAAAATGCCGACTACAAACTCGTGTGTTTTTGGTCGGGTTTAAGTGATCTCGCCAGATCTTCTGCATCCACTCAGCTCACACTGCAGTGTCAACGGGGACTGTATGGAAACTTACTTCCTTGTTATAACGTGACGAAACGGTACATAAAGTCACATAACAATGAAGTGCTGAAGATCCCACTCTGAAAGGCTAATCATCTCCCTTGAACGCTAAAAACACTCACTGTAAAAATATATCTCTATCTGATCCCTGTCTGCTCTCCTGCTCACTATCTCCCGCTCTCCTTCTCAAATAACCGAAAGTTTTGACCAGAAGTATCCACGCACACCCTTCAGTTCAAACGCCATCTTTGTGCAAGGAGCCTATTCTTCATCCCTCTTAGTCCAACAGCCCAGATAGGCTACTATACACCCCCAACCCCGCCTGTCGTAACAATAACATAACTCATTCCCAGTGTAATTTTTTTTACAGTACATTTTATTCTACCCGGAAATGCAGTATTTTTTCGACTAAATTTGTTGTTTTTTACCAAAAATTGACATAGCTATTGTAACCATTTCACTCATGGCATTCACATCATGTCATACATCACAAACAAGCTTGGAATCTCTAGTTTACAAATATATTCATATTTTTCTTGTATTTTCATTACAATAGAAATGACACATGATACAATGACACTGTATCTCAGTTAACTTATTCACTGAAGTTTTTAATTTTAGCAAATTATATTTTTTTCTGAAATATATATATTTCTGTCAAGTTTTTTTATTGATATATAGGATATCCCTATTAGAATGTATTCTATATTGCATATCTGCACTATAATATCACTTATTGCAATGTTTTCCTGATTACAAGTATTGACTTACTGCATTATCTTTGATTATTTTTTTAATCATTTTTCGCTCGTTTGTTGTTCATGTTACTTTTAGCCATGATCTGGCTTAGCTAAGGATGTTTTAAAGATTTTTCAGTAAATGATGAGGGCCCATCATGGATGGAACCAGCAGATTTTTGACCTGACCAAATTTTTGATAAGTTTCAACTTTACATTTCAATTTCTGTTTTGAATTCAAATTTGAATTTATTGTTCATTAGTAAATTACGAAAAACACTTAATATGGTATTTACACTTTTAACAATACTATACTTCCATGTTAATGTTTTTCTTTAATATGTTTTCGGATACCAATAGAGTTGCATAGGCTATTCTGCTGAGTACACTTGTAACATGGATCATCCAGAAGATGACAGTGGCCTTCCTGCAAAAAGGAAAAAGGACAAACCAGAAGAAAAGACCAGCCCTTACTGTGTGATTCACTTTGATGGAATTGCTCATGGACCTTTCAAATTATTTCATGAAGACCAAAATGCTGCAGCCAAACTGAAAAACTCAATGACATCAAGCAGAGCCAATAACATCAAGTCATCGTATGCAAGAAACAATGTAGCCTACCTCCAGAGCAGATCAGTGATGTTCATGGTTACCACTGGAATTGTTAAAACGATTTAAAGGAAAACTGAACCGTCTAAGACAAAATCTAAAGCCCCTCAAGAATCCACATCTGAGCAAAGAACATCTTGTAGGTCGTCCAGTGAGACAGACTGTGTCATATTCAATCCGAACAGCATATTTTGTGGGTCTGACATGAATAGGCCAGTAAAGTGAAAGGTTCCTGGACTGCAATTGGTCACAGTTCCAAAGTGGTGGCTGGAAGTCAGTTCTTGAAATAGCAGAAAGAAAAACTGCTGAGAAGCTTTTGACGCGCATAAGGGGACATGACTTATTTGCATGTGAAGCAAAGTTTTTCAGAAGGTGCATGATTGACTTCATGCAAGCACCAGAGAAATGGCGGAGTCATGATGAGAATGCAAAAAAGCGCACAGGACAGCCTTTGAAGACGTGTGTCAAGGTGCAAACACAGAAGTGTTCCAGCAGAACAAAGTCTTGAGGTTGTCTCACCTACAGCAAATTTATATCACATCTCTGGAAGAAACAGATCACAGGAATCAAAATTATCAAAGTGCAAACCTCAGAGTTGATGACAACAGTTTGGAGATGAAATAATATTTTGTGACATGGGAATGCCTGGCCAGTTTCAATCTGCAATCCTATTTACGTCTTCATACAGCAATAAAACAGGCATACATGCTGGGTTCAACAAATACCACTGAAAGTGTTGGTTTAACACTGCATACTTTGGTTAAGGAATCGTATGAGAAATTTCCACCTCTGAAGTGGAAACCGACTCCTCAAGACCTTAAAGTGGTCCACATGCCTGATGAGCTAATCAAACTACATTCCTTTGTCATATGTGGAAAGAAAACTCCTACTTCATCTCATGCTCATTGACTGGGCATTTCTTCAGAAGCCAAACCCTCATTAGGCTGCTTCAAAGATTTGGTCATTGTGAATTCTATGACTTCTCTCTGGAGCTGGAGACTACTTTGGCGGAAGCTACAGAATCATCATCCTCACAGTTATCAGATCAGATCACCAGATATCCTGTGCTGCCATCAGTATTCCACTCTGCATATGATAGTTTTGATAAATTTATGAAGGATGTGAGTGGAAGAGGATCCATACACACAGCCCATGGTATCATGGTGCAAGAGGTCACCAGTCATACAGGTCAGCATCAAGACGGTGATGAGCTTCAGCCAATACCCAGAACTAAAGACATTTCATTCAGTCTTGTCAAGGAAACTACATTACCAGAAGGTAGTTGCTAGAGGTACGGACCCGTACTTTCCATTTGCCAATCAGATACGCGAGATCTGGTCGCGTGACTCCCGGTAGACGCTGGAGGTACGGACCCGTAGCATCGGTACTACAGGTACGGACCCTAAACCTGACCCTAACACTAACCCTAACCTTAACCTTTGCTTACCTTTCAACAGTTTGCAGTGGTTAGCAGCTTCTTGACTCGCGAGACTCGCGTACGGGTCCGTATCTGTCTGGCAAATGGAACGTGCCGTATCCGTAGCCCACAGGCTACGGGTACGGGTCCGTATCTGTAGACACTACCTTACCAGAATGCTATGTTTCACTGAAACAGAATCCCAAACTGACAACTACACAACTGACATCCTGATGGTCCAGAAGCAATGGCACATCACTGAAGATGACCATACTGTGGATATTACTTTGTTAATTTTGAAGCAGCCAAGCAAAGCCTATTACAACATGGTCAGGATTTATGTCAGATACCCACAATCCACCCACCGCAAACTTGACAAGATCAAAAAATGTTAATGTTCAGACCAGTCACGTGGTGAGGTACCAGGGAATGGCTGCACCGTAGGAGAGCTCCGAACCCCGTCAATGTAATCTTCATCTTTTACCTACGTAAACTCTCCTAAAGACAGCTTACTGGACTTTTTTAGGCACTCTCTTCAACTATTTTGTACACTATGGCCTCTACTTCGAAGAAAAAGAATGTACAGAGTCGCTTGCAGACGATCCCCGTGGGGGAGGCTAATGTTAGCCCCCCTAGAGCTAACATCGCTAATGCTAACTCTACTAACCAAGGAGAAGGATCACAGATGGATATTAGTGCTTTATTTGCAGAGATGACAAAAATGGGAGCCATTCTGACTGGAGTTGCAGCCGATGTATCTTTTATTAAGTCTGATATGGCTGAACTAAAGAATACTCTAAGTGCAACCCAAACACGGATGTCTGAGGCCGAGGGCCGCATCTCAGACCTGGAGGACAAGGTTACGGCCATGGCCCAGGACAATGGCAACAGCAAGTATGCAAAAACACTGAAGCAACTTTGTGCCCGGGTGGATGATCCGGAAAATAGAAGTCGCAGGAAGAATATCCGGCTCATTGGATTGAAAGAAGGTTTGGAAGAGGGGGGAAGTTTGAGTGATTATGTACAGAAGATTTTAGCTGACGGCCTGGGGCTAACCGGAGCGGACTTTGAGATTGAGAGATGCCACCGAAGCTTAAAACCATGTCCGGACCCCGATCAACCCCCACGCATTGTAATGGTACGATTCCTCCGTTATTCTGCACGCCATAAAGTCCTGACTGCCGCCAAACAGAAGAAGGGGATGGTATGGGGAGGCTGCCGCTTGTCATTCTATAAGGACATGACTGTAGAGCGCGCTGAACTAAGGAAAACATTCTCTCCGATCATGAAGACGCTATGGCAGCATCAGGTTTACATGGAAAGGGCAGTGGAAAAGTTTCGACAACATGGAGGAGGCTGAGAGATTTGTGCATGACCATATCTTAAGCGAGGAGGCGTGATGGGCGAAATGACGTGACGCCGTTTGGAGAGAACCGGGATGTAACTTCACAAGACAGGGGACGGGATCACTGGGGTGCAGCCTGGACAGCAGAAGGAGTCGACATCGCTGTCTGCGGGACCCACACGAACCAGAGAATAGTAACTGGTATTTGCGCTGTCATGTTCTTTTTTAGGACAGTGTTTTTTCTTTTTTCTTCGTTTTTTATTTGTTTTGTTGATGGTTTTCAAAGTGAGGTATATATTTTATTTATAAAATGTTTCACATTAAGTGGTCAGTATATGTTTAAAAGCTGTAGACAGGAAGTTGTAGAGCACATATATAATTTCATCTACTACAAAAATGGGTAGTATGAGTGTTAATATTGTTTCATGGAATATAAATGGTTGCAGCACACCAGTTAAAAGAAAAAAGGTTCTCAGCTATCTTAAGTCTCATAACACTGATGTTGCTTATCTTCAAGAAACACATTTTGATAATGAAAATGAAGCTTTAAAACTAAGAAGGGAGTGGGTCGTTAAAGTGTTTCATAACTCAATATCAAGTAAAAGACGTGGTGTGGCGATACTTATTAATAAAAAACTGAATTTTGTTTTGTTACAACAACTTAAGGATGATGAGGGACGATTTTTATGTCTTCAGGCACTTATCAATGGAGTTAAAGTTGTTTTGTGCAATATTTATGCCCCGAACAGGGATGAACCCAATTTTATATCCAAGATTAATTAGATGTTGGGAAGCATAGAAGGTCATATTTTGTTAGGTGGAGATTTTAATAATGTGTTAGATGAATATATAGATAGGAGCGCCACCAGTGCAACCTCAGCCTCTAAAACAGGATTGGCATTAAACTCTCTAAAAGAGGAGATTGGATTGGTAGATATCTGGAGACTTGTAAATCCCTTGGAAAGGGAATACACCTTTTATTCTCATGCCCACAAAACCTACTCTCGAATAGATTATTTCTTGATCTCCAATTCATCTGTTGATCTGGTGATGAATTGCAAAATCGGTGTTATTGCCCTAACTGATCACGCTCCTGTGGAATTGTGCATTAATTTACAGGTGGACAAAACCAGTAAAGGCAGATGGCGACTTAACTCAAGCATATTGCAGGATGAACAATTTGTCTCAGCACTACAAATTGATATCAAAAATTTCCGGCAAGAGAATGTTGGTTCAACGGATAGACTCGCCACTGTGTGGGACGCTCTGAAACCATTTGTACGTGGAAAATGTTTAGGCTATAGTTCTAGGATGGTTAAAGAGAAAAAGAACAGGATCCAAACTTTGGAGGAACGTATAGGTATACTAGAAAGACAATTAGCTGGAAACTGTGGGAAATGGTGTGTTTCATAATTTGCTAAGTGTGCATATTAAAGAGTTGTATTGGTTCTGAGGAATGGGAAAGTCAAGATCATCATTACCACGGTGTGACCGTAATGAAACAAAGAGTAGAAAAGTCAGAATCAATAAGAAGGAGCTTATGCTTTATTCTACTTATTACTCATATGATTGAATGCAAGGATGATCAAGACATAAAGTGATTGATAATCAAAGTACAGACAGTTTTTGATAATAAAGGTACAGATAGTTTTTGACGTAAGCCATAATCAGTAAAGAACATGAGCTTGTTGTGTGTGCAGTTTCTAATCTTCCTTTGCAGGGGTGAAGTCATTCCTATGAGAGCGATAATGACAAAACATCAGCTGTGACAGAGGAGAGCGGACCAACGCAGCACCGGAGGGGGCGGCCAGCCTAGATAGATAGCTATACACACTGTTAGAGTATAAGAACACTGGGTCAGGAACAGTTAGCAGTCTGATTCCATCCGAACTGACTGAACACTTGTTGTTGGTTAGGGACAGAGGATTCAGGCCCAGAGCTCTGTATCGCACATTCAATTTTGCTGTAATAAATACTTTTGATTTTAAGAAGAAGTCTCCTGACTACTCCATCAAAAGAACTGGGCGGAAATAGCCTTACACATATTCTGTTGATTTGTTTAATTGTAGGATAGGCTGATTTCCAACAAAACTTCGATGATAACAAATTTAAAGAGATTTGTCAACTTAAATGTAATATTCATGAAATATACAATAGAAAGGCAGAATATGCTCTTTTTCGGTTAAAAACAAATTTCTATGAAAATGGTGAAAAAACAGGGAAATTATTAGCAAGACAACTTAAAAAAATGGATAACCAAAATTTTATTACTGCTATTAAAAAGGATGATAAACTAGTTACATCTACCTTGGATATCAATACAGTTTTTAAATCATTTTACCAGGACCTATATACATCTGAGTGTAAGGTTAGCACGGACCAACTGGATGCATTTTTTGATAAATTGATAATACCGAAAATTTTAGAAGAACAAAAGGACAAATTGGAAGCTCCTCTAACTGTGACGGAAGTAAAAAAAAAGTCATTGGTTCAATGAAAACTGGAAAGTTCCCTGGGATAGATGGCTTCCCAGCTGAATTTTATCAAAAATTCTCAGATACACTCTGTCCTTTTTTAACTGAAGTATTTCATGAGGCTTTTGAACAAGGATCTCTCCCTGAAAGTTTTAATCAGGCGATAACGCTAATTCCAAAGGATGACAAAGATTTAACTGATCCAGTCAATTATAGACCAATAAGTTTAATAAATGTTGATTGTAAAATACTGTCAAAATTATTAGCGGCAAGATTAGAAGCCGTACTGCCACAAATTATTCATAAAGATCAAGGGCAGATCAGCCTCAGATAACATGAGAAGATTATTGCATCTTTTATGGTTGAATAGAAATAATCCAGATCCCGTGCTGGCCATATCTCTAGACGCCCAGAAAGCTTTTGACAGAGTCGAATGGCGTTTTCTGATCACTGCCCTGATGAAATTCGGTATAAGTGACAACTTCTGCTGTTGGATAACAACATTATATTCTGGGTCAAAGGCGGCTGTTTTTACTAATGGTGTCCTATCTCCATTTTTCAATACTTCTAGATCAACCCGTCAAGGGTGTAGTTTGAGCCCACTTTTATTCACTATCTTTTTGGAGCCCCTGGCTATTCAGATAAGGGAAAATATGAGAATTAAAGGTGTGTATGGGGGAGGAAGAGAACATAAATTGCTTTTGTATGCAGACAACATCTTGGTTTTGAGTAAAGATCCTACCAATTCTATTACAACTCTACTAGAGGTTATTGATGAATATGCAACATGGTCCGGGTACAAAATTAATTGGCATAAATCTGAGGCTATGCCGGTTTCCCAATCTTGCAGTAATAATCTTCTGTCTGGTTTTAATTTTAAGTGGGTGGACAAAGGAATGAAGTATCTTGGAATTGAACCCAAATATTAAGGATACAATGACTGACACTATGAGCAAATTGCTTGGTAAAATTAAGGTTAATTTAGACAAATGGAGTAAACTAAACTTATTATGGGGGAAAGTAAACACAGTAAAAATGGTCATAGCCCCTCTTATTAATTATTATACTGGAATGTTACCTTTGTGTATTCCACAACCGATGTTACTGAACTACAATAAGATGATAAAAAAATTTCTTTGGAATGGTGGAAAACCACGTATTAACCTGAGCCGGCTCTGCCAACCAAAAACAGAAGGGGGGCTGGCCCTGCCCAATGTAGAACATTATAGTATTTCTTTTGAGATGTCTAGACTGGCTAAACATTGGGCAGGGAGAGCCGACCTCGATCGGATCTTAATAGAGCAAGAACTCGCCTCTCCATTCACACCAATCGATCTCTTATCTCAAAAGTTAAATAAAGGAAAAACAGTAGAAAATCCCATCTTAAAGTTTTCTAGGATGGTGTGGTTGGAGGTGCACAGAAAATATAAGCTTGATCCAAATCTTTTGAAATATGCCCCCTTGTGGCATAACCCTAAAATTAAAATTGGTAAACAGACCATTTATTGGGCTCAGTGGCTACGAAAGGGTATTAAAACTGTGGGTGATCTACTGGATGGGAATGCATTCATGCCATTTAATGATCTAAAACATAAATTTAGTCTCGAGGGGCCTGGCCACTTATGGAAGTATTTACAAATAACAGACTGTTTAAAAGGAAAAATTGAGTTAGTATGGGAGAAAAATCCAATAGAGACATTTCTGCTTTTACCGTCACTGTTGTGCAAAGCTTCAAAATGGTACAATATTTGCCCATGGGCGAAAAACAACACAAGTAAAAGCCTTAAAGCAGCATGGGAAAAGAGATTTAAATTGTATAATAGATAATGATGTTTGGGACCTAATTCTTTCAAATAATGGGCAGTACATCCGAGAAGCTAGGGGTAAATTCATTCAGTATAAAATTCTTAATAGATACTATTATACCCCATCCAGACTCTATAAGATGGGTATTAGTGGAAATGATCTATGTTGGAAATGCCAAAGAGTTCAAGGTACTTTGATTCATGCCTTGTGGGAATGCCCTGTTGTTTCTCCAATTTGGGACAATGTCTTAAGTTATATGCAGGGATGGGTACATGGCAATCTGCCCAAATCATCTAGACTGTGTTTACTGGGAGACAGAAGTGAGGTACCACAGCTAAACAAATATGTTTTTCGAGTGTTATGTACAGCTTTGGTGACGTGTGCTCGCCTCATTTTGAAATTGTGGAAGGACCCCCATGCCCCAACACTTAAAATGTGGAAAGAAAATATGACTGAAAATGTTGCTTGTGAGAAGATGTTGGGAAGAGTACAATGTAAGAATGAAGTTGCAATGGAACAATGGGACAATTTTTCTAAGTATCTGTCTACAGCTTGATTTGATTTGACTTACTAACCTCACTGTGTTTTTTTTGTTGTTTTGTTTTTTTCTGTTTTGTTTTTGTTTTTTTTTTCTCGTAAGTGTTCATAAAATATAAAACTCAATAAAAACTTAAATTATAAAAAAAATGTTAATAATGTTAATGTTCAAAGATTTTTTGACGTATCTGCCCCTCCTGGGGCCAGGTTGTCTGCTTTTGTGTCTGCGCTTGGGTTATATGTGTGTGTGTGTGTGTGTGTGTGTGTGTGTGTGTGTGTGTGTTCAGGTGGTGGTTATACTTGACCAAATGTCCCCACAACTGTAGGAAAACCTCATTTCGGTCCCCACAAGTTTAAACAGTGTTTTCTTGGCCATGTTGTTGTTACTGAAAAAAGTAAAAGTGCAAAAACGTTTCTTTAGGGTTAGGCATTGTTTTGTTCTGGGTTAAAGCTCGTGTCCGGAGTTTGAATCGCAGTGTCTCCCAAAACACTGTTGGTACCACCCTCCCTCTGATTTCGCCCCTTTATTGCCCCTGTTTTGCTGTTTTCCACTCCTCTACATTTAGTACATTTAGTAAATAATAAAGGAATTACGTTAGAATGCTGTATTGAGTCTAACTTGTCCTAATACCAAAATAACATGAATCTGCTAGGACGAACGAGTAAAGTTTCAATATGTGATTACACTCGTGTATCCCTCTCGATGACGTTGTTTATCAAACTTAGTGCATTTACGCGTGTATATGTGTTACATTGTTTATTTATTTCTATCTAGAGTTCAGAATTGCATGACTCCTCTGACGAAGAGTATGTCCCAGACACCCCAACATCTTCCTCCAGAGGTCGGGCATCTAAACGAAGTCGTCAGGAGGCCGTGGTCGGGGAGCGACGCGAGCACCCCGAGCCAAAAAACGTCCTGCAGTCTCTTGGTCTGACAAGTCGTGGGATTGGTAACTTTTCTGGAAGTTGCTGAGCCCTGATGCTCTCTCAGCTCCTCCACAAGCAAAACAAATGTGCTCGCGGTTGCGTAGTGCATAGCTCGCCCACCTCTGCATGGGCTTGCTTGCTGTGTGCATAACCGTTGATTGACAGCATGACAAAGCTGAAGCTCGAACTTGATTGGTCGGCAGCGACCGGCGCTTTTTGGAATAACATGGGGGTCTATGAGAGGAAGGCGGAGCTCATGAATAAATTTTCATATCGCGTCATACTAACATTATATTATAGTATCAAACTAGACTAACACATTTAAGCTTTTTTAAACAATGATACATAAATTGAAAACAAACGGAAACTCCGGACACGAGCTTTAAGGTTAGGGTAAGGGTTAGGGGTTAGAAAGGAATGGGAGTCAATGGTATGTCCCTACAATGATAGAAAAACACTGTGTGTGTGTGTGTGTGTGTGTGTGTGTGTGTGTGTGTGTGTGTGTGTGTGTGTGTGTGTGTGTGTGTGTGTGTGTGAGTGAGTGAGTGAGTGAGTGAGTGAGTGAGTGAGTGAGTGAGAGAGAGAGAGACCAAAGATTACTTTAGTATTCAAAGATGATTTTTTTCTTTCCATCTAGGCATAGCATAAAGTCTCTATGAAGCTACCTAAACTCATGATACTGATTATTATTTGGATTTAACTTAAATCAATTAAAATGTCATAATGGCAAAACAAGGTCATGTAACAGTCACAGACCAACCAGTAGGGAATCATCTCATGGTTCACTACTGCTGAGTCAAGACATGAATACTGCCTCTGCTGTAAACAATCTGGAGAAACTTCAATGTATTGAGTAGGGAACCAGACTTTTAAATTGTATTTTTTGTAAATGCAATGTCTGGAATTGTTCAGTTTGTGTATCAAACTGCAATCCCTGAACAGTTTATTTATAAAACATGAGTAAGACCTCAAATGAAGTTAGAACTTCTTGGGAGAAGGGGCTTAGATGCCAACATATTCACTTCCATTCCAATGAAAAGCTATAAAAGCAGCTTGGTAGTTTGCTAGCTAGGTAATGTGGCATAAAGGTATGATAGGCATGAGGGACAGTTGTTTCTGGAGATGAAAAGATTGGACATTGCTCATTACTTTCTAGCACTGCATCTAGTCAACCAGGAGACAATATGGTGTGAAGTCAATACACAACAGACTAAATCTATCACCATGCCATCACCTGCTGAGCAGCAAATTTCATGCGAAGAGATGCTCTGATGCAGCACACAATTAAAAACTTCTTGCTTTCTTAAAAGTTATAGTGTGGCAACCTACCTGTATCAAATTTATGGACAATGTCAATAAATTTGATATATTTGTGACTATGTGGACCTGAAAAACAGAATTTGGGAAGCAGTGCACGTACCCATTGCTGTTCTGTGTCATAAACATTTGTCTGAAACAACAGTAACAATGCTTGCATATGTACCTATTTCCTTACATTTGGTTAGCACTAGTAATTAAAAGATGACAGCTTAATTTGAGATTGCTGCTCTTCACTGGCACACAAATCTCTCTGCGGCTGCTGTGCCCAATATCACTTGGTACACAGCATCCGCAGCTTGCCAGAAATGAAAAAGTGACAGGTTTCTCTCATAAGGGATGCATTATTGATGTAGACTGGCATGGTGTGCTTGGTAGAACAGGTTATTTGTTAAACCAGCTTTGCACAGATTGTTTTTATTAAAACAGAAACTGGGAGAAAACATCTGTGGAGAAAAGTACGATATGTGTATTAGTGTGGGCAGGGGCTACAATAATCTATGAGGAATCAAACAAAAAGCAGATAAAGCTATATACCCAATATAAATATTGTGTTTGTATATACACTACCAGTCACAAATTTTATAATGCCCCAGTATTTCCAGTTTTTCACTGAAATTCAAGTAGTTCAAAGACCAATGAATAGCTTGAATTGGTACAAAGGTAAGTCGTAAACTGCCAGAAATTCTAAAAACAAAAAGGGTACCCAAAACTGAAAAATAATGTGCATTTCAGAATTATACAAAAAGGCCTTTTTCAGGGAGCAAGAAATGGTTAACAACTTATATCTGTTTTGTAGCAATCAAGGTTGATCAAACCTTGAAAGTTAGTGCTACCAAATCCTATGTTCCAACTTTTCTTGATTACTTACAACCCCTTCTGTCTGCACAAAAGTAGTGGTGGAACACATTATGGCACCATACCCTCGAAAGCATTATTTGGACAGTATTTCAATAATATATTTCTCCTATATTGTCTTCCTGTGAAATTCAGAATAGAATTTAAAATCCTTCTCCTGACATATAAAGCTCTTAACGACTGATCTCCATCATATCTTAAAGACCTGATAGTACCATATTATCCTAGCAGAACTCTTCGCTCTCAGACTGCAGGCTTACTTATTGTTCCTAGAATTTCTAAAAGTAGAATGGGAGGCAGAGCCTTCAGTTATCAGCTCCTCTCCTGTGGAACCAGCTCCCAGTTTGAGTTCTGGAGGTAGAACCTGGTCTATTTTTAAGACCAGGCTTAAAACTTTCCTTATAGTTAGGGCTGACTGGGTGACCCTGAGGGGGTCAGCTGAAGTTCACATGTGCAGGGCACCACTGACTTCTTCTTTGACGTCCCTTAGGCCCCTCTTCGATAGAGCTGGTTCCAGTGCTAGGTTGGAGCCAGAGCCTGACTTAGCACCATTTCTTTGTGTTTCCACTAACTGAGTACCAGCACCAGGCTCCAAAAATTGGTGCTTTTCAGCCACTAACTCTTTGCTGGGCCACAATTGACAACCGAGACTGTCACAGGCTGGGGGCGGGGTTACGGTGACCGACTATCAATGGTGAAAACATAGAACCGCCATTTTTAAACAGTCGAGAGAGGTGATGAGAGGTGAAACATCTTCAAGGAACTTTCTTAAAGACCAGTGGATTGATTTAAACAACGTTGGATAACCATTACCTGGATGAATGAGAACCTACACAGACATCTATATGGTTATCACTGAAATTTCCCTTGAAGAACCAATAAAACTCTTTCCTAACACGTTGTAATTAATGTGTTGATTATGTTTTGCAGCATTAATACAAATCTAAAAAACTGATTTGAATGATCAAATTAATACAATAAAGTAAAGAGTACTGGTAATCTGCAGCTATTTTTTATAATTTCAAGGTAAAATGCTGATTGTTCTGTGATTTTCCAGCTTTGCAGATGTGGAAATCCAATGCATTCATTTCTTATACACAGATTTGTTTTGGTGGTTTGTAGTTGTGCCTCAAATAAAGCAAGGCATTTAGCACTGTTGGAAATTATTGCAGGTATTTTTGGTAACATTTTCTAACATTGTATGGACAAAGCAATAATTAATCAGTTAATGGAGAAAATGATTTGTATTACAGATGATATCAACAGCATTTCTTGTTTATTTTATTTACACTGCAACCCAAATTATTATGCAAGTCAGTTTTTTAAAATATCTTTATCCAAATATGTTCCACTGATGAACAATTGTTATTAATGCAAGCCTGATAGGGCAGTTGATTATCCAAAAGCATAAAATATCTGAAGCATTTAAATTTTGAGTAATTAGTTAAAATTTAAGATACTGTGAACCAAATTATTATGCAGACATATATAAAGGTGAGTATTCTGTGTTCTGTGACCATAAGCACTAAAGATGGGAAAGAACCACCTCTGTAGTAAGGAGAAGGTTTCTATCATGAAATTTTTTGGAGAGGGATAGCAAGATTATTGGACCGTGACCATAGGACAATCAAGGTCTTTGTTTCTAATGGTGAAAAAACAAGAAAAAAACGTGGAGGCCCCAAGCAGGAAGCTAACAGCTCGAGATTTGTCAGCTTTAAAGAGAGAAATGGTCAAATAGCCTTTGAGTTCCAGTGCAAGCATCTTTTCTGCTGTTGGTCTAGGTCACACCCCAAAGACATCATGGAATCGTGTTCTTAAAACGCTTGGTAAGGTCCAAAAAGCGAAAACAAGGCCTCCACTTAAAACCACAAGGATAAAAGACTTGCTTGGTGTAAGAAGTACATGAAATTGGATATTGGACAAGTTATCTGGACTGATGAGATGCGTGCCACCCTTGATGGTCCGGACGGTTGGGCTAGAGGTTGGATAGCCGAAGGTGCCGATGCTCCACCCAGGTTGAGGCGTCAGCAAGGTGGTGGAGGTATCATAAAAAATGGCATCATAAAAAATGAACTCATTGGACCTTTCCGGGTTGCAGAAGGAGTGAAAATGTATTCTGCAAATTACTGCAAATTTCTAGGAGAAAATATGCGGGTCCCACTTGATTTCACAATTCCTGCATAAAATGAGAAAACTATATCCAATATAAATGGAGTTGTGAGTGAGTTTTTATGTGACACCCGGCCTGACGTCATCAGTTCACGCATTCACACACACACTAGAAGCACGAGCTGATGCGGAGCACGGCACTCAGACGAAAAACAAGAATGGTGAATGGTCAAAGATCACATTTACCTACGAATATTTCAGCGAGAGACCGGGCAAAACAGTACCAAGATTTACTGCTCGAAAATGGGGGAGAAACTGTTTTGCACCCCGTGCAACATCGTTCTGGAGCACCGAAGAAAATCAACCGTGTTGCAGCACTTCTAAACGACTTCTCCAGGGAGTGTGCTGTGTGAGTGCGCTGTGTGTGTGTGTGTGTGTGTGTGTGTGTGTGTGTGTGTGTGTGTGTGTGTGTGTGTGTGTGTGTGTGTGTGTGTGTAGAAGCGCACCGGGGTGTGTATGCGTGTGTGTTAAACCCCAATTACAATTTCTTAAAAAATGAATAGGGAAGTGTTTTAACTTCAGTAAGGGATGTGTGTGTCCTAGTAACAGGATGTAGGAGAAGAATCACCATTTTTTTCCAAATTCTTACATATTTCACATCTTTTTGCATATTTCACAACTATTCGCATACTTTGCAACTTTCCCGCATAAAATGGCATAAAAACCCCGCATATTTATTCGCATAATCAAGGATTTTAGCCCGCGTTTTTCTGGAGGGTCTAACTAGTCTGCAGCTCGCTGGTCTCATCCTGCAGCTCCTCCACGCCGTCCTCCTCTCAACAGACCAAATCAAGTAAGATCTGTTTAGATTATGCAGACATTCACATGATCAATATGTTAACTTTTGGCCCATTCTAAAAATCGCAAAATGTGGATCTGCTGCAGTATCTGGAGAGGTCAGAGGAACGGTTCTTGGAACAGATCAGAAGACACCAAGACGTGACCTCTGCCATGCTCCAGAACATCTAGAGGATGACTGAAAACCTTGGCTGGACAGATGGGACGCATGGTATCGATGCTGGAGTGACTGTCCCAGAAATTAACTGCATTGTCCCCTACTTCTGCCTTTTCTAGAAAAATTTATATTGTAAAATCTTTTACTTATTTAAGTTCACTTGTATTTTTATTCTTGGACTGTAGGTGAATAAAAATGTGTTTGTGATGAGAGATGTGTGTTTTGTCTATAATACAGAGACTATATTCAGTGATCAGTGCACACTTCTGTTACACACATTTTGACAGATAATCGGTTGTGCTTTTCAAGCAGATTTTAGTCGTAAACATATCAGCAACATATGCTGTTTTATTTACAGTCACACCAAGCTAGATAAACTGCACGACTGCAGAAGATACAGGGTTTCCTCCAGGATTTTTTTAAACTGTGGGAGAGGTCTGCCCGAGTGGAAAACGGGGGGGTGACGACGACGACAAATTTTGAAATGTGAAATTATGACTATTTCAAACTGAATGTTTTTCTAAATACATTATTTATTATCAGGTTTCCAGTACATTAAACAACAAACACAACGACAAATTAAAGCAGCATCTAGAAGAGGCGTCAATCTGCCAGTGTCACAGAGCTTGTGCCTTTGCTTTATCCTAGTGCTGTGGCAACAACAGTAAACAAAGAGGCAAAAAGTAAAAGGCTGTAGCAAAACTATATACAACTGTGCCCTTCTGTCTCCTCATTATCATTTCTATTGACTTGAGGGAATTACATCACGACAAAAGTCTCAAGAACATTGAGCTTGTAAGGTTACCCGAGTCTCTTCCTCTGGAACCTTTCTCTTCTTGAGAAAATAGTTTAATATACTCATCTGAAAATGTGACCAGTAAAGAGTCATGGCAGAAAATTACCTGGGCATGACCTAAGCTAACATTATGTCGTGCTGGTGAAAACGTCTATCTGAAACGTAACGGGTTTCCTCTATCAACAGAAAATTTAATTTTACAGTTAAAAAATAATCTACAACAAAATATTATCTCTCTACTGTATAACCAAAGACTCAACATGCTTTATTAGGCCTAGATTAATCTCTCTTTAACAAGTGTCAATGGTACAAAAATAAAATAAAAATAAGAATCTCTCTGAAATAATGATAATGCGTATCCTGTATTAAACAATAAATAACACATTTATCACGACTCAGGATTTTTTCTGTAGCCTAATCCATGTATATTTCGTTTTCACTGGTTTGAAAAAAACTATCAAATACAACCTAGTTTAGGTACCTTTCTTTCACCCTTTTCTCTCCCTCCACGTCGGACTGTTGTCTCTACTCTCTTCGCATTTCGCGCTCACCAGTTAGACAGGCAGGCACTGTTGCCAACTCCTCAATAAGGAAAGTCGCTATTGGCTGTCCTAAAAGTCGCTAGAAGTCGCTAAATGACGTCATCGCCTACTTTGCATGTAATTATAATCAACATTGTAGGAGAGAGGAATAACGTTGTGGAAGAGACCAAAAAGTGAATATAAAACACCCAAAATATGTTTTTTCACTAGAGGCTAAATGCTGTGGTTTATTTTAGCATGACAGTGAAGAAACATCTTCGTTTATATGACTCTGTAAGTCTGGATGGGATCTGTAGTGACTGCGCATGCGCGATTCATCTGCCATCTGGCCGCGGAATGATGTGGGTCTCCCCCTCCCCTCACTGGGACTGCTGCGGGGTTACTGGACTGACAGCCAGTGCTCTGGGAGGGGGAGAAGCTCACAGCAGCACCTGCTGCTTGTTGAAAACAGTAACTGCAGAATGAGCTGAGTTTTCCTATCAGAGTCTCCAAAATGGCAGAAAAAGTCGCTAGATTTGTCGCTAGTCGCTTTTGACAAAAAAAGTCACCAGGAGCTTTGAAAAGTCGCTAGATTTAGCGAGAAAGTCACTAAGTTGGCAACACTGCAGGCAGGTGCCAGGCAGTGACTCCGGTGTTCCGGTGTTGGTTTTTCAAAATATGGGTAGGGTATTTGCAGCGTAGCCTCACATTTCACGAAAAACACCACGTTTTGTGCCGAAATCACATTTAATACAATAATCGTCATTCATATAAACATAAAACAACATAAAATCAAGGTAAAAAAAAACAACATTATTCTGAAGGTGTGGCGGCTTTTATTTTGCCGTGGCGGTGCGCCACAATCAATTACATGTAGAGGAAACCCTGAGATATATTAGTGCAGTATGCTTACATGACGTGTCTACATACACTACACACAAAAAGTTATTCAATTTTTTGGTGAAATTCATGGAAAGTGTAGAAACTTCATGCTATGGTGATATATCATCAAAGTAGGACATTTAAGTAGAAGCATGCAATAATGATTTCCTCATCTCAAACAATTTATTGGATCAAAAGCTGACATTAGTGGTGGGAATATCACAATAAATAAACACGCTCCGCTTAAAACATCCCCTGCCTTATATATAGTGCCTCTAAGTGCAAGAAATAATAATATATACTGGACGATACACCTACAAAATGATACATCTTCACTACAATAAAAACAATCAAGTCAAGGTCATACACCAAAAAAGGCAGATCTACATTATGCACAGGTGGCGTTGGTGCAATATGCATGAAATCCTTCAGGTAGTTTCTGACATATGCTCCAGAAACAGACTCAAAAAATATTTGAAGTGCCTCACAATGACCTTGAAAATAAGGTCAAGCACCCCAAAAGGCACATCTACATTACCAACAGGCTTAGTGTGCGCAATATGAGTGAAATCCCTCAACTAGTTTCTGAGATATGATCCGGAAACCAAAAAATATTTGAAGTGCCTAACTATGACCTTGAAAATGAGGTCAAGGTCATGCACCCCAAAAGGCACATCTATACTATATAGAGATGGCCTGGGTGCAATATGATTGAAATCCCTCAAGTAGTTTCTGAGATATGCTCCAGAAACGAAATGTGGACATACGGACGGACGGACGGACGGACGGACGAACGGACGTGCCCACGCCTTTTATCCCCCTCCGTGCCTACGGCCGGCGGGGGATAAAAATGTCTCATGACTATTTGGACAGAACAGCAGCCTTCAGCTGAAATCCAGTATCATTGTGTCCCACCAGTAGCGTGATCGCGGATGTTCCCAGACAGCAGCTGATCTCTGCCTCATAATTAGCCTTAAGACCATCTATAAAGATAGACAGATACTATCATCAATTTATTGCGTTTGTTTAAATGCTATGTAATTGATGCAAGCGTAGTCGAAGCTAAGTAGCTAAGCTAACACCAGGGTTTCTGCAGAAATCAGCCAGTCAAATTTAAAGCTTTTAATGCCATTTTAATGCCACAAATTACATGAGGTTTTTTTTTTTGGAAAAGATGATTTTTATATGAAAATTGTCCCTATATTTGACCACCCATGGGCTGCAGTCATTCTCTGAATTCCACGTTTTCTAGCCATTTTTGCATTTCCCAGCTCTCCTCCACCAGGTCTAGCCTGTCGGTACCCATCCGGCCGGTGCAATTATCGCAGTGGTTCAGCATGTTTACACAGATGCACATATCTGACGAATCACAGTCTATAATTCTATATTATTATTATTATCAAATATTTTTCTTAAAAACTGCAGAAACTATTTTTAATGCCACTGAGAATCAAATTTAAGGATTTTTAATGCCATTTAAGGACTTAAATTTCGCAAAATCAATTTAATGACTATTAATGCTTTTTAATGCCCTGCAGAAACCCTGTAACACGAACACATTCACTGTTACGAATCAACATCTCCCGTCTTCTCAAACATAGTCGGTGTTGCTTGACTAGGCTGTAGACAGGTAGCCATTAACAGTTTACTTGTTTCTAGATGGCGATGCAAGCTTGCAAAGTCAAGAACGGCACTTGCAAGTCTACGGTGTGCCAATGTTGCTGAGCGGCTACACATGCTCCTTATCAATGGAAGAGCAAACTGTTTCTTAAGAGGCACGAGATTTGAACCAACTGAGCAACAGCACCAAACAAGCACCGAACTAGAACCTGGTTCTTTTTGATCAAAAGAGGGAATTAGCTCTGCCCCTAGTTCTGCTGCTATAACCCTGGCTGCTGGGGGACTTCTCTGGATGCACTGAGCCCTTATTGCATTGCATTCACTCTGTTTCTCCCTGTGTTCTTTCTCTAAGTGTCCCTGGTCCCAGAGCTGGATGCTTCAGTTCTGTGGTTGCTGTCCCACCAACTGGTCTAGTCTTCATCATGTCCACTGTGGGATGCTGCTGCTGACCTTCCTCCAGTCCACTGCTTCCAGCTGCCCATTCCCACCAGTCTATACTTGAGTTGAAACAACTAATCGATTATAATCGATTATAGTTGTCAACTATTTTGGTCATCGATTAGTAGGTTAATAAGTCTATTTTTTACCTAACTGGCATGTTTCGCGCATATTTTAAGCCAGCCTGTAATCGTGATGACCAGGTGTGGCAGTCATCCAGTGTAGGTTTTACGCAACCAGAACTGCAGGAGAAGAAGCAAACAACCAATAGGTTGCATTGCTTTAGGTCATGTGATGTTCACTCAGCGTCATAGACTCACGCTCAGCGGCTGTGCACTCACTGGGAAAGTCCGACAGGAGGTCCTCACATACTTCGGTGAGAAGCCAGTTTCCAAGGGAGAAAATCCATTACAGGGCTGCACAGTGCCGTAGTGGTTAGCACTTTCGCCTTGCAGCAAGAAGATCCCCGGTTCACGTCCCGGCCTGGGCCTGGGATCTTTCTGCATGGAGTTTGCATGTTCTCCCTGTGCATGCGTGGGTTTTCTCCGGGTACTCCGGCTTCCTCCCACAGTCCAAAAATATGCTGAGGTTAATTGGTAACTCTAAATTGCCTGTAGGTGTGAATGCGAGAGTGATTGTCTGTCTGTCTGTATATGTAGCCCTGCGACAGACTGGCGACCTGTTCAGGGGTCCCCTGCCTTCGCCCGAATCAGCTGGGATACGTGTGTGTGTGTGGGTGTGTGTATGTGTGTGTGTCCCCACGACACTAGTGAGGATAAAGCGGTGTATACAGAATGAATCCGTTACAGTGGTGGAAGTCAAATGAGGTGAAATACCCCCTTTATCAAGGTTAGCAAAGTCCTACATCTGTATACCAAGCACTACTACACCAGCAGAGTGGCTATTTTCTGTAGCAGGGAATATAGTCTCTAAAAAAGAGAGCTGGCCTTAGCCCAGAGCATGTGAACATGCAAACATTTTTGCACTGCAAAGCAACGTTCATGATTCATTCGTTAGACTGTTTACATTGTAAAATGCACTTGTTTTCTCTAAATATTCAGTTTTTTTTAAACTCTAAAAAATGTGACTTCCATTTAAGGATCCTGAAATGGCACTTTAAGTATTGTTTACAGTTTCACAGCATGTTAATAAGTTATAAAACTTGTTCTCAGGTGAAATCTGTTTTTTTTAAATAAAATGCAATTAACAGCAAAATTATTTTTATTTTCTTTCTGTTCTCAAATTACTACCTTAAATTTAGTTCACTACTTTTGGAGCCCTTACTTGTGATATTATTGTAGTATAACTTAAAATACATGGGTGCCGAGAAAATGCTTCTCTACAAGAAAGATGTTTTTAAAGTATAAATGTTGCCTTGGTGAAACTTCATTTAAGATCTTGTGATGTTGGATGGTTGTATGAGTATGTATGTGTTGAGTCCGCGTTTTGATTGCTGCTAATTGAGACATACTAAAATCCAACTCTGGATAGTTTTTGAAGAATTTAGGACATTGTAACATGGTTAAAAGCTCTTAAAATGTACGTGGAATGACATAGGCACTTTATTAAATTCACATTTAATTAAAAGATTAGAAGTTATGAATAATTAAATAATGTAACTGTAAAAATTCATCAAAAAAATGTACATTACGGTAATGAAAAAAAATTTAACGGTAATGAATAACAATGTTTCGGAAATGAACACTTCAAACTTAACTACTTTAATTAAACAGTAAACAATAAACAGTTCTATTTAAACTATTTTATTTCTACTTGTATGTATGCATGTTGTTATTTTCATTGTTTTAACACCCCCCCCCGAACGTGAAATGTTTAAGTCTAAGTCCTGAATATAAATATCATCACAACGTGCGAGTCTATATCATTTTGCTAAACTTTCAGATCCAAATTTAATGTTGTTTTCGTAAAAACAGGCAGTCAGGGGTGAAGAGACATTCCCATGTATATATGCATTTAAAAACCTGTATCTGAAACATGTTCATGATCAAACCTTTTTGACCCATAAAAATATTAATTTCATGTCCAATTTACCTTCTTTTCCTCCTATGTCCAATTCTTCAACCCTCACTATGTACAGGCATGTCACTGGGAAATTACCAAATAAGTGAATCCTTGGAAGCGAGGGAGAGGAGCGACCGAGCCGGGGGGAGGGTTTGCAAGAAACTTTTGAAATTTAAAGGCTGAAATGGAGCATTCTGGTGAACTCTGACACCTAGAATTCTTTAAACATGAAGGCTTAAAAAAATGTCTGTATGGGACCTTCTCGGCACTAGGAACTTGAGGGGCAATGCCACTGGGTTGTTGCACGTACACACTACTGATCCCGTATGTTTGGTCCTGTTGTCACATCTCTTTCCTCCGCCGGGTGAAAAAATTGCTGGCCATTTGATGGTTAGAATGCTTTTTGTACAATTTTCTGGCATGATTTTTTATTTTCATGTGGTCTATCAGCGCTTGGCATCCTCTGTCACTATATTTTGTCTCATCGTATGTGAACACGATGTACGCCAAAGGAAACATTACAAGCCAGCGCACTGTTGACAACTACGTGCGATCCAACCCTATACCCCTTACACCCCATATTTTTTTCTCATCCAATTTGGGCGATTCACGTTGGGTCTCAAAATTGATACCTCGATATGCGAATTTTCGCGTATCCGCGACCAAATAACATGCCTGTATGTACCATACCTCACAACTGTAGCATAAACTCAACAAAAACCTCCTCTTTCTTGCTTTTCCTGATTGCAAATGACTCGCCTTGTGGCACACCGTTCAGAGATTTCACGCAGTAAAAATAGCATGCTTTTCTGTGATTGGCCAAGAGCGGGTCATGACCCGGGCACGTGATCAAGATTCTGGTGGCTCCAACTATTTCCGACGCCTGCCGAGAGAAAACGTTTGTTTTTCTTATATTATCGCTCGGGCGTTTTCATGAAAAAGTAAGTCGAACCCTTTTTTGTTGTTTTTTACAAGAAAAATATAGTGCCACTGTGGCTCACACGGTTCAGAATGACTGCGCCATCCAGCAAAACGATGCGCCAATGGCGTGGCGATTGGCTAGCACAAGCCTAGCTGAAGGAGGGATTTTGTTTATGTTTTGGATAGCTCTTTTATTTTTGTTGTAGCTGTTCGAATTTTCTCTCCATTTTTTTCTTTGCTTCTGCAGCTATCTGGGTGTCAGGTCTGCTGCTGCCTTCAGCAACCCTTTTTCCTTGCGTTTTTGATATCTGTTAAATGAGAAGTATCCATTAAAAAGTGCAATGGTGTGTGTGTGTGTGGGACTGTTCTTAAGCTGTTTTCACTTGATCAGCAGTTGGCGCTTCGCTCACCACTAGGTAGAGATCAACAAAGTGTTTTTACTGCTGATCACGTGAAGGCAGTTTTGCAGTCACACACACAGATTCACAAATGTGTGTTCTGCTGTTCTCTTTCCCTTACTTAGGCCTACCATTCTCTTTCTTTTTTTCTATACGATATAAATTTTGTCTGTTTCTCCACCCTAGCTCTTGATGCAGCTCTCTTATTTCACTTTCTTTTGTTCTTGAGGAATTTAGGTTGGCTTAAGTCAGTAAAACAATATGGACAATAATAAACACTTTAATCATTGTGTAATAACAAAATTTATGAATAGTTTATGTATTCTAAATGTTTTCTTATTTTTTTAAAGAAACTGTTCATTACCGTAATCTTATCTTTCATTACCGCAACAGGCCTCCACATTACACGGTAATGAAAGCTACGTGTTACGGTAATGAATGACATTTACCTAAACTAGCTTAAAATGGCAGTATGCTATAATGCCTCAGCAAAAAAATTTTAACCAGCAGTGTCAGCTCTCTACTACTTTCTTTACAGTAAACTATCTAATAGAAAACTTTTTAAGAACATGAAATATTACACATTACGGTAATGATCACTTATGGTGTGGAAGGAGACAGATGTAACGATAAACTTAACGATTACCAACATCAAACAATGCCAAACAATCTTACTTTGTAGCCATCTTTCCTCTTGTGTTCTTTGTGATGCATTATGGGTAAGAATAACTTTATTTAAAATAACACTGTGATTATGACAGGGCCATGAACAAGGTGTAACGGTAATGAAAGCTGCATGTTAGGACACTCCTTTTTCCTCAAATATTTTTTTAAACAACTTAGGTAACCATTATAGCTTATCATAATCTGCTAAATAATATCGTTTTAAACAGATTTATATAATTTTCTGTAAAATTGCTTGAATATTCATGATGCTACATTGAGGTGAAACCATTAAATTTTTCACTGGATGCATTACGGTAATGAATATAAAGCTCCAAAATCAGTTAAAAAACAAAAAAATACAATTTTGGCAACAAATTATGGACAATGCCACGTAACAGATGTAATGATCTTTCAATAAAAATTCAATATTTCAGGTTACAGGTCAAGTATGTCCTTAAAATCTTTGAAGACATAGCTTAGGTTGACTTAATGAGAATCACCCATAAACCGATTAATCGAAAAAAATAATCGACCGATTAATCGATTATCAAAATAATCGTTAGTTGCAGCCCTAGTCTATACTCTGCATTACCCTCACTATACTTGATATGCTCATCTACATACTCTTTGCATCTTAAAACCAGCTATATAGGTAGTATATTTAATGCCAGAGCCGTACACCATAACAGTAAACTATGAATCAGTTTCAGTGTTAGCCAGCCAGCAGCAGAAGGGTCCCCCTACATAAAGAGCCGGGTTCTGCTCAAAGTTTCTTCCCCTTAAAAGGGTGTTTTTCTTGCCACTGCTGCCTTTGGGCTTGCTCTGGGGGTTCAGGGTTCTGTAAAGCGTCTTAAGACAATCTGAACTATATAAATAAAATTGAATTGAATTGAATTATTGTACTGCAAAACATAGTATGTTGCTGCAAAAATGGTGAGGAAAAGACAATTAACAATAAAAGAGAGACAGATCATAACACGTAAAAACGTACATCTTTCCTACAGAGAAATTACGAACAAAGTCAAAGTGTCAGTGAGTCCAGTTTTCTTCACCATCAAAAAGATCTCAGAAACTGGGGAAACTCTGACTGGAAGAAGCCTGGAAGACCCAAAGCCAAAACAGAATCAGAAGATAAGTTTTTAAGAGTCAACAGTTGGTAATAGGAGCTCACAGGACAACAGCTTCTAGCACAGATTAATAGTGGTCATAGTAAGAAGTCTCAGGTTCAACTGTGAAGAGAAGACTTGGAGTTGCAGGTTTGACAGGTTGAGCTGCAGCAAGAAAAGCCATTGCTCAGACGTCAGAATAAGAAAAAGAGGCTTGCCTGGGCCATGAAACACCACCAATGGACTACTGAAGACTGGAAGAGGTATCATGGACTTATGGATCTAAATCTGAAATCTTTAGTTCATCATGCAGGATGTTTGTATGCTGTCAAGTAGGGCTGGGCGATATGACGATAGATATCGTCTGGACGATAGAAAATGTCTATCGTATTATATGAAGATCCTATCGTTTATATCGCAGTGTTGCAAAACACACTTTACGGCAGTATTTTACGTCAGGTGACGTAAAATACTGCCGTAAAGTGTGCCCAGGCACGCAGCAGTGTTGCCAACTTAGCGACTTTCTCGCTAAATCTAGTGACTTTCCAAAGCGCCCTAGCGACTTTTTTTTTGTCAAAAGCGACTAGTGACAAATCTAGCGACTTTTTGTGCCGATTTGGAGACTCTGACAGGAAAACTCGGATCATTCTGCAGTTACTGTCCTCAACAAGCAGCAGGTGCTGCTGTGAGCTCCTCCCTGTCCCAAAGCACAGGCTGTCAGTCCAGTAACCCCGCAGCAGTCCCAGTGTCTGATTAGAGGAGACCCACATCACTCCGCGGCCAGGCAACAGATGAATCGCGCATGTGCAAAGTCACTACAGATCCCATCCAGACTTACAGAGCGGAATATAAATGAAAATGTTTTCTTCACTGTCATACTAAAATAATCCACAACATTTAGCCTCTAGTTCAAAAACATATTTTGGGTGCTTTATACTCACTTTTTGGTCCTTTCCACAACGTTATTCCTCTCTCCTACAACGTTCATTACAATTACATGCAAACTGGCACGCGGCTAAAACATAAATGGCTATGGAGGAAGACGATGGACTCGACTCAGAAGAACAATCTAAACAACAAAATGATGAACAACCAGCTCAAACCGACGAGCTTGAGCGTAAAAGAGGGGGAACTTCTGTCATATGGCGGTGGTTTGGATTTAAAAAGACCGACAAGGATCAGACTACGTACTTTGTAAGGTATGCCGCTGCCCGGTCCCATTCATTCATTGAATTTACCAAAAATATGCTATATTGTGATGTATATCGTATCGGGATATAAAATAAGCTATATTGGGATATAAAATTTTGGTCATATCACCCAGCCCTACTGTCAAGTAGGAGAAAGGACGGTTCCTCAGTGTGTGACATCAACTGTCAAACATGGAGGAGGAAATGTGATGGTCTGGGGCTGTTTTTCTGGATCCAGGGTCGGTGACTTGTACAGAATGAGAGGAACCCTGAACCCAAACGTCTACCGCAGCATTCTGCAGCTCCATGCAGAACCCTCTGGTATGTTCTAGTTGGTCAGGGGTTCATCCTACAGCAAGATAATGACCCAAAACATCAGTCCAAGCTATGTAAGAACTACTTAAGGAAAAACAAACAAGATGATGAGCTTGGAAATGTGGAGTGGAAGCTCAGTCTTCAGACTTAAAGCCCATGGAGCTGGTTTGAGATGAACTGAACAGAAGACTGAAAGCAAAGCAACCTACAAGAACCACACTCTGACCATTCAGTAAAGCAAGCAACCCTACAAGGAAAGAGAATGCAACCACACTGGAACTAAGCTAACCAGGTCTCAGGTATGGCCTCCATCAAGGCATTTATCCTCATGACACATTAATAACTAGAACAGCCAAAAGTATTCCTAGCAGTTAAATCTTCTGGACCTAGCAACAGAATATTGTTCTAATGTTAGTTCTGCAATGAAAATATAAATTCACAACATCAGCATTGAAAGTAAGGCTGAAAATTCTGACTTTGATATGATACCAGTAGTGGTGCAACGGATCACTAAACTCACGGATCGCATCGGTCCTCGGATCAAGAGTCACAGATCGGATCATTTTTCGGATCAGCAAAAATAAAAACAAAAAAAAACAAATAACATAACAAAACATTTGTCTGTTTATTATTAGATGTCACTTCAAATGTGTGGGTGTGTGGATGTGTTTCTACTGTCATATGGCTTTCTTATGCCACAGTGCCTACATACCATCGCGGTTTTGTCCACTGACCTCTTTCCTTCGTCGTCATATTTGACAGGGAAACCAAAATGCTCCCATAGAGGGGATTTAAGTGTCGCGGGGCGTTCAAGCTCCTCTTTTCCTCCACTCGCCATGTCTGCTCTCTTCCTTTCCACAACCTGCGTGCGGACGGAGCAAAACTCTTTTTTTTGTTTTTTTCCAGAAATCGATCCGCGGGTCATGTGTGTGCCAAACCGATGACGTCGATCCAAATGGATCACGGATCAATGATGATCCGTTGCACCACTAGATACCAGTATAAATAAATCGATACTTGAAACTGAAATGATACAACAGCAGAAACCTAAAATATCAGGGAGTAAAAAAAATCCTGAAAAAACATGAAACTGATTTTCTAGCTTGGCTAGTCAGGTCTGTCAGTCCCAGTCCATTCAGCTCACCCCACCTGCTTAGTCCAGTCCATCAGTTGCTAGGCTGTATTAAAAAGCACTGCTACGGATTGGGGAGTACTGGTGTGGGAAATGTATACACACGTGGACAAAATTGTTGGTACCCCTCAGTTAAAGAAGGAAAAACCCACAATTCTCACTGAAATCACTTGAAACTCACAAAAGTAACAATAAATAAAAATTTATTGAAAATTAAATAATCAAAAACAGCCATTACTTTTGAATTGTTGATTAACATAATTATTTAAAAAAACAAACTAATGAAACAGGCCTGGACAAAAATGATGGTACCTCTATAAAAGATTGAAAACTATTTGACCAGAGTGACATGATTAACTCAGGTGTGTCATTTAATTGACATCACAGGTGTTTCCAAACTCATAATCAGTCAGTCTGCCTATTTAAAGGGAGACAAGTAGTCACCCTGCTGTTTGGTGAAAAGCTGTGTACCACACTGAACATGGACAACAGAAAGCGAAGGAGAGAATTGTCCCAGGACATCCGAAAAAAAATTATAGACAAACATCTTAAAGGTAAAGGCTATAAGACCATCTCTAAACAGCTTGAAGTTCCTGTGACAACAGTGGCTCATATTATTCAGAAGTTCAAGACCCACGGGACAGTAGCCAACCTCCCTGGACGTGGCCGCAAGAGGAAAATTGATGACAAATTGAAGAGACGGATCGTTCGAATTGTATCCAAAGAGCCCAGAGCAACCTCCAAAGAAATTAAAGGTGAACTCCAAGGCCAAAGTACATCAGTGTCAGATCGCACCATTCGTCGTTGTTTGAGCCAAAGTGGACTTCATGGGAGACGACCAAGGAGGACACCACTGCTGAAAAAAACTCATAAAAAAGCGAGACTGGAATTTGCAAAAATGCATGTTGACAAGCCACAAAGCTTCTGGGAGAATGTCCTTTGGACAGATGAGACCAAACTGGAGCTTTTTGGTAAGGCACATCAACTCTATGTTCATAGACTCAAAAACCAAGCATACGAAGAAAAGAACACTGTCCCTACGGTGAAACATGGAGGAGGCTCAGTAATGTTTTGGGGCTGCTTTGCTGCATCTGGCACAGGGTGTCTTGAAAGCGTGCAAGGTACGATGAAATCTGAAGACTATCAAGGCATTCTGGAGAGAAATGTGCTGCCTAGTGTCAGAAAGCTTGGTCTCAGTCGCAGGTCATGGGTCTTCCAACAGGACAACGATCCAAAACACACAGCCAAAAACACCCAAGAATGGCTGAGAGAAAAGCGTTGGACTATTCTAAAGTGGCCTTCTATGAGCCCAGATCTGAATCCCATTGAACATATGTGGAAGGAGCTGAAACATGCCATTTGGAGAAGACACCCATCAAACCTGAGACAACTGGAGCTGTTTGCTCATGAGGAGTGGGCCAAAATACCTGTTGACAGCTGCAGAACGCTCATTGACAAATACAGAAATCGTTTAATTGCAGTGATTGCCTCAAAAGGTTGTGCAACAAAATATTAAGTTATGGGTACCATCATTTTTGTCCAGCCCTATTTCATTAGTTTGTTTTTTTAAATAATTATGTTAATCAACAATTCAAAAGTGATGGCTGATTTTGATTATTTAATTTTCAATATATTTTTATTTATTGTTACTTTTGTGAGTTTCAAGTGATTTTAGTGAGAATTGTGGGTTTTTCCTTCTTTAACTGAGGGGTACCAACAATTTTGTCCACGTGTGTACACCGCTTTATCCTCACTATCGTCGCAGGGTGCTGGAGCCTATCCCAGCTGACTCGGGCGAAGGCAGGGGACACCCTGGACAGGTCGCCAGTCTATCGCAGGGCTACATATACAGGCAGACAATCACACACACATTCACCCCTAGGGGCAATTCAGCATATTTTTGGACTGTGGGAGGAAGCCGGAGTACCCAGAGAAAACCCACGCATGCACAGGGAGAACATGCAAACTCCATGCAGAAAGATCCCAGGAAAGCCGGGATTTGAACCGGGGATCTTCTTGCTGCAAGGCGAAAGTGCTAACCACTACGGCACTGTGCAGCCCCGAAATGCCAGTGGTGGGTCTTGAACCTGCTACCTTCCACTTGGTAGGCTCTCTTCTTATCCCCTGAGCTACTCGCTCAGATTGTAACTGAAATTCCTTTTTATTAAAAACTAAGAAAGAACCATGGCACACATTTTAATCAGACATTCTGGCTCTTTTGCAGGATTTCAACTTGCTTAAAGACACTGTGGTGGAACTGAAATCCACAGGAGCCTCTTGGACTGACCAGTCTATTCCTGCTCTTCACATTAATAACACTATTGTAATAAACATTTCTGACATCAACGTAGATGGCAGTTTTTGAGAGAGTCTGTTATTCATTTTATTTTAACTTTTAAATTCAATTTGACTAAATGGAAAACTTGAATATACTGTCAGAGTGCAGACTCTGCTGAGACTTTTGTTTTCAGTCTAAATTAGTGTGTTGCTGTAGCGTGCAGGCTGATAATCCTTGTTGGAGCTTTATCACATTAAGTGCCAGATTTACAGTCAGTCATCTGGGCTTATTTCCATGCTTGATAATTTTTTTTTGTTGTTGTTGTTACATGATCACTTTCTCACACAGTTATGTATGTTTTTGACAAGAAATTGATACATTTAGAGCATTAATATTGTATTATTGCAAAAAAATGTATTCATGTTAAACAGTGTTTCATCAACTGAAAACACATTTTTGGCACGTCTATGCTTAGCATTTTGTAGTAATTCAAATTATTATTGACAGAAACTGTTCATGTCATGGCCATGTTGACCGTTACCAGTACTGACTGAGTAATAAAGTGATCATTCTAACTGGTGTTGCTGTCCTGCACACTGACCGTCTGACATTTTTGCAGTTTTCAAGCTATAATTTGGTCAATGTTAGCATTGTGAATGCGGCGCTTTCGTACAGAGATGCTTCCACATTGGTCAGTTGGTAAAAAATATAAAGCCGAGTTTATACGAGTTCTTTGAAAAAGTCAGTGTGTCTGTCGGTAAGATGCTTCTCCAATTTGGACGGAACAGTTTCCTCGGACCGCGTAACTTTAAAGCATGTCCTGCAAACGGGTTTTGGGGCTTTACAAGGGCTTTCCCTCTGAGTCGCCTACTTAAATAATAAAATTCCAGCTTTCATTGAATGTGCCTGCCTTTTCCACAACTGTGGACGCCCAGCATCAGTGCTTGCATTTGCAGTCATGCTTTTTGGCTCTGAAAGCTGCTGGAGACAAAAAAAAAACTGTTGAAATACCCGCTTTTCCTGCAGGGAAACACAACTGCAAACACACACATGGACTGGCCCACTGTACACATCCACATTCATGACAAGAAATGCTGCTCTTAGAAAAGACTGCTAATCAAATAAAGCATCAATACTCATAAAATAGTAATTACTATTGTTTTCAACAGTAAGGTATTGCAGTACTTTTGTAGTATCCATATACTGTGCAACACTACCACGAACCGAGCTGTCAGCCTGTAAAACCTCCTCCTCTATCAACAGCTGGTGTATTCCTGCAAAACTTACAGCTAGTTACCATACATAGTTTACACTTTATGAAGCGCCCATCCAATTTCTGCCTTAATTATTTAATTGCTACAAATAGTCCAGGTCTGAGCATGTGCTGGAGTAAAACATAAATATAGCAAAGCAGTCACCAAACCACGTTATCTGGTACAAACTGGACGCTGCAATTACACTTTTCCATCTTGGGGATTTTAAAGAAATTAAAATATACACTGAGACTCCATTAATTTTAGAAGTGAGATAGAATGCAACAGAAAAATCGTCTCACAGGGTATGGTGTGCAACATCAGCGTGCGATTGTATGAAACACTCGAACACACCATGAGCAAAGAAGGGTGGGTGTCAAGGCCTTACCCAGATATTTGATGGTGAATCCCCGAGGCGGATTGAGAGACCTCCGCATCCAGCCCTCCCTCAGCACCTCCAAGTGATCCTCCTTCCCTTGTATTAGCAACACATGCTCGTCTATCCATCCCAGAAAGAAGGTCTCGGATACAGCCTCGGTAATCCGCTGGTTCCATACATGCTGCTGGGTGTTTTCTGCTTTGAAATCGGCAAAAATCTCATAGCCGGTGTGGTGTCTCGGCAGCTCATCGCTCTCTGACACCCTGGCCGCCCCTACCGCCTCCCCAGCCCCGACCCTAGACAGAACGATAGCCAAGGAATGGGGCGCTATCTGCAGGAAAGACTCCATTGTCGCGTCGGCCTTCTAGCAGGCTGTCGAATGCAGTATAATCATTATATTTATCTCAAACGCCGTCAGACTTAATAGGAAACAAACAATTCATGTTAGCTAACAGCGCAGCTACGTTAAGCGGCAGCCGCATCGTCTACAATTGTATTTCTATGAAGCTAGCCTGCTAGCTCCCGTTCGTTGCTTAGCCTTACATGGAATCCATTCCTACACCTTTCAGGTGCATCTCCTTCTCCCGACGTAATATATCGTCCCGTCACCGGACCCGGTATTTAGTGAAGATTCATCTCAAGCCCTGTCGACTTCAAACAAGAGATGACATCCGTAATTTTCGATGTAAAGTTCGTTAATATGTCGGGAACTATGAATATAGCTAGCTAGCTAGCTGCCTGCTACCGTGTTAATGAATTCACCAAGGCAACAGATGCGGTGAGCCTCTTCTCCTTTCGTCACCAGGCAGCAACGCAGTCTCATGGGACACTTTTTGCCACCACTCGCGATTAATGAGTGGGTAAGATATTCAGCCGCTGGAGGATTGTGTCGTGTCTCGCGTCTTGCTCGCTTCGATATAAACCGTAAGCACTAAGCACACAGTAGGATGCAGGACTGCATAATCCAGGTATGGTGATGGCATGCGACGTCCAGAGTAGCGTCAGGAGAACGTTCACAATATGGGAAATACAGTCTTCCGGCTAAATTGTCAAGTTAAGATTTTCAGTGCTGCTGTAATGCCAATGGAAAGTAAAGCAGCACGTTTATGCTGTTTATATGTTAATAAACCATTCATATTACAAACTATTCATCAAAACTATTAATATATATATTAATAGTTTTGATGCCTTCAGTGAGAATCTACAATATAAATAGTCACAAATATAAAGAAATATGTTTTATATTTCTTTATATTCGTATATATATATATATATATATATATATATATACGAATATAAAGATATATATATATGTGTGTGTGTGTGTGTGTGTGTTTTATATTTCTTTATATTTGTATACATATATATAAACATTTTTTCTTTATATTCATGACTATTTACATTGTAGATTCTCACTGAAGGCATCAAAACTATTAATGCACACTTGCGGAATTATATATATATATATATACTGCACCTGTAGTTCTAGTTCTAAAATCAAAGCCCCTTTTCTATCATATTCTTACTGTTGCTGAAAAATGCGGTGGTTCACCACTACCATCGGCTTCCGGTGTACCTGAAGTTGTTTCACATAAACTCAAACTTGACATGTCATTTAAGATATGCATGCACAGGAAAACTTATTTGATATAATGGGTTTGACTTTAAATCTGTGCATAGAGACTGATTGATTAACAGGTACACCACTCAAACTGTCAAGTCACTGTTTGGGGGATGCAACACTTGAGGACTTCAGTGCTCTTTTGAGGCATGTGAACCAAACTCAGGCTTTGTCTTGTGAAATGATCTAAGTAGGTTCTGATGCAGACCTTAATCCAGGAATCCCCAAATTTCAGACATGTGATGCCAGATAAAATACATCAGCTTCTGGTGTGCCTCTTTTTTTTTTTAAATGCAAAGAAACGGTCTTCACTCTGTAAGAACATTAACATTCTTACTATATACTACAATATAGTATTAAGAAAGATCCTCAAGACACATTGGCCAGATAGCATCAGTAAAAATGATATATGGTTTAAAACGCAGCTAATACCAGTAGAGGAACATGGTGCTGGATTGGGCATGCATCACAAAAACCAGTAACAAACACCACCAGACAAGCCCTGACATGGATCCCACATAGAAAGAGAAGAAGAGGCCAGCCGAAGAACCTCTGGTGAAATGATCTGCAAATAGACATCTAGAGGCTTAGATACACCTCAGCTACCTACTATGCCCCAGAAGATGGGTCAGTCACATTGAACCTTCCCCCAAAATTAATGTAAGGCAGTCTGGACAATAATACTAAATAGTAAATAAATACTTGCAAATAAAAAATAAATTGACACCAAGTTAAAAGGAATAAATACTTATGGAAAACATCTATAGGGTTGAAAGGAGCACCTGTCTCTCACAATTATTTACTTACTTCCACAGTAACCTGACTCATCTAAAGCTTAATCATTTTTACAATTTTTGGTAAATACCAAAAACATCTGCCTGATGCTGTAAAAAATTCGGAGTTGTCTACATATATAAATGATTATCTAAAGCAGGGATGTCACACTCATTCCACAAAGGTCCGGCGTGGCTGCAGGTTTTTGTTCCAACTAAGCAGCATCACACCAGACCTGACTCATTTAATCAACCGATCTCAGTCTCCAGACAGGTCATTGGTCAGACCGTGTGCTCTAGGCTACAGCATTTAGTTCCAACATATCTACAGCACAAACCTTGAGTGCTGCAGAAATTCTTTTGTAACCTTGGCCAGATCTGTGCCTTGCCACAATTCTGTCTCTGAGCTCCTTGAGTAGTACCTTCGACCTCATGATTCTCATTTGCTCTGACATGCACTGTGAGCTGTAAGGTCTTTTATAGACAGGTGTGTGGGTTTCCTAATCAAGTCCAATCAGTTTAATTAGACACAGCTGTACTCCAATAAAGAAGCAGAACCATCTCGAGGAGGATCAGAAGAAATGGACAGCATGTGAGTTAAATATGAATGTTGCTGCAAAGGGTCTGAATACTTATGACCATGTGATATTTCAGTTTTTCTTTTTTTAATAAATTTGCAAAAATTCCTACATTTGTGGGGGGGGGGGGGTTTCTGTCAAGATGGGGTGCTGAGTGTACATTAATGAGAAATAAAATGAACTTTTTTGATTTTGGCAAATGGCTGCAATGACACAGAGAGTGAAAAAATTCAAGGGGTCTGAATACTTTCCGTACTCACTGTATATTCTTTCATTTTTAGAAAAATAGCACTTTTCAGGATTAATGATAAAACAAATGCTAACTGAAGCAGATGTCAGGAACCTCAAGATTTGAAGTACTAGAGACAGAAGGAAAACCATTGCTGATCTTCAGTCAGAGATTAATGCTTCTAGATCAGAATTGAAGAAAGTCTCCAAAATGACCATAAGCAGACGACTGAAGGAACAAAGCTGCAAACGGAAGAATGGCAACAAAGAAGCCATTATTGAGGCCTGCAAACATCCAAAAACACCAAAAATTTGCCAGGGAGCACAAACACTGGATTGTAAATGGCTGGAGGAAGGTACTCTGGACAGCCACATTTAAGTTTAAACTCGTCCGTCAGAATTGTTTGTTTATGTCCGTAGAAAAGCCCCTGGCCCCCTCTGCCTGCTTTGCCAGTCTGTTCTACCCCACTAGTTCTGCCAGCTAAGTAGTAGATTCGTTTTGGTGCCTTGGGCGGTTTTGTGCTTTTGCTTAGGACATGTATTGTGTGCATTACCGCATCACCTTATGTGACAGTTGTTGTCTGCTGCCTGCTGTCTTCTGTGTTTTGTGCTGTTGTGCACTCTGAGTGCTTCCTATATTCCTATCCTGTGTAAACTGTCCTGCTCCTGGTTAGTTCCTCTGTTCTGAAAATCTTCATGTGTCATGAATTGTTTGCATTGCTGTTCATTCAATGCTGTGTCAGTCCCAGTGTTCCAATGTGTGTAATTCCCCAACCTTCCTGCAAGTGTCATCCTTGCCCTATTCCCCAACATTCCTGTATAGTTTTGATTCCGCATTCTGTGATTAAACTACATAGACTTTTACTCAATGTCTGCCATGTCTCTCTGTCTGAGTCTGGATCTCTGCTCTTCCTGTAACTAGGACGCTTTTGACGTTGTCTCTGATTCACTTGTAGCCCATTTCACAGACATGTCTGTGCGTGGTGGCTCAGTATGCGCTTTCTTCAGCCTTAGAACACTGTCTGTGAATCTCGACCACATCCTTGAATCTGCTTTTCTTGAACATTATCTCAAGTCTGCAATCATCCCTGTTGATTGTGCATTTTTTCCTCCAACACTTTTCCCTTCCAGTCAACTTTCCATTAATATGTTCTGATACAGCACACAGTCCAGTGCCAGCTTTTTCAGCAATGACCTTCTGTGGCCTACTATTCTTGGGGTGGTTGTCAGTGATGGTCTTCTGGACAACCTTCACATCAGCAATCACCATCAGCAGCTTAAATGACTTTCAACCAGTCACTGTCACTCCAGTCATAATAAAGTGCTTTGAGAAACTAGTCAGAAGCCGTATCATTCAAGGACTTCATCCACATTCGACCACCACCGGCTTGCATATAGAAAAAACAGATCAACAGAGGATGCTCTGGCCATGGCCCCTTTGCCGGCTGTGTCGCCAGTTCAATCTCAAGATCAGGCTGACTTACACCTGCTAATGCTGTCGTATTTAAAAGAGACGGATCGATGCTTAAGGGAGTGACAGGGAAGGATAATATGTTTTTTTTCCCACTCTGAACTGACGGAGTCATTTCCCAAACGATTTTTACATTGCCATGATTTTTTTAGGTTTTATTTGTCATATTGTAAGTTTGTTTGAACTTAAATAATCTCTTAACCCTTGTGTTGTCTTCAGATCTTGTGCACTTACCTTGTCCTCAGGGTCAAAAACGACCCGCCTACACTGAGCCTCTAAACTAGAGCAGTTTAATGAAGTTTTCAACCAAAAATCTATTTTACATGAAGAAATAACCTGTTTTGCATCACACACTCTGTGAATGTCTGAGTTTTTTGCTCTTCAGAAGGCAGAAAGACTGTATTTAATAAATGGACACCACTCATTTTTATTGCATCACACATGTTATAACTGTTTTCTTCATGAAAGTAGAGGTTTATTATCACTATTACTGCTGCTAATGGTACTGCATTGTAAACATTATTTGTTTGGCAAGAGATAGTACTTCTATATCCTAAGAAAGTGCCAGAAATGTGCAGAAAGTAGCTTTAAATGCATTTTTGAAGAGAAACAACAGTGTACTGTATGCTGTACAATGGAATGGAAAACTACAAAACTCAACTGCAAAATGCTAGTCTTCTGACATCTTTTGAATCATTGTTTCCACTCACAAGGTACATAACAATAATTAGACTTAAATGAAATCATAGATGTAACACAAAAATATGAAGAGCATATTAAACTCTAATTAGCATATGTCAGACAGGATCCAGGTGTGTAGCGTGGACTTTGCAAATGCATTTCTTATATATCCAGCACACAGTATTTGTTTTACAGTCCTTCTTGTTACTCCTGGATGTCTGAAAAAATCTGACCTGCTGGGTACTGAAAACTGCACTCATGGCTTCAGCAAAGAGAAGTGATTGTGGTGCTGTCATCTGCAGCACCTTTATAGCCTCTGTACTCATTTCCCGTTAGTAAACGATGCTTCCAAGAAATGTTTCATTTTTTTGAAATTGTTAAATCTTGAGATTTGTTGTTGCTGGGTGATGTGGCACCTGCACAAGAAAGTTTTACTTTTTTAGAGATCAATCAGTAGCACGCTCAACCTCCGTCTCTGTGTGTGAGCAAGCATGTGTGTATGCATGTGTATATTTTGTCTGTGAACTTGAGTTGTGTTGGGTCGTGGATGGGCAATGATGCACCTGCGCATAGTTTATCTGAGCTCAATCATTCTGTGTGTGTGTGTGTGTGTGTGTGTGTGTGTGTGTGTGTGTGTGTGTGTGTGTGTGTGTGTGTGTGTGTGTGTGTGTGTGTGTGTGTGTGTGTGTGTGTGTGTGTGTGTGTGTGTGTGTGTGCGCTTTAGTTCCCTGTGACTGATTTTTAACTGCCGAAGACCATCTATGTACAGTGTTGATGTACAGCTTTAATAAAAATACAAACAAAAACAATGTTTCACTTTTTCTAATGCTCTAGTCACTTTAGGAAAACTGCTGTTGAACATGTTTTCATCTAAGACAGCCTCACAGATGTCTTTCCCCTTGTTTGGTCTTTCAGTGGTATCAGTCAATCATTTCTTCCTGTGGCCCAGCAGAGTTCACATATTGGCAGAACAGCACTATTTGTTCAATATCATCTTTGTCTTTAGACTCATCAAAGACAATTGAGTACACAACAGCCGAATTGATGTCTTCAACTTGCTGTCTGGTGATTTCTTTTGCCATTTTATGGTTCTGTCTTTGACAGTGATTGCAGAGAGGGTCATATCACTGATTTTCTGCACAATTTGATTTGACAATTAGATGTTCAGAAATCTTAATGAATGATTCTTGTATGTATTCTCCATCTGTGAACGGCTTCTCATGCCTGACTATTTCCTGTGTGGCCACAAAACTGCATATGTAGTTAAATTTGCGGACTTCATCCACTTCTTGAAATTATTTTTGCTCAGATCAACCTTCCGCATCAGTTCTGAAATGACTTTTTTTCCTCTCATCTCTATCTGGTTATTTTTGAGCCAAGGCTGTGTGTTTATTCTGGAAATATCTTACATCTGACTTTTTATTGTTTGCTAATTTCTCATCACATATTAAGCGTGCCATGACAACCAGTCTCGTTGTCATGGCCCCTCCTTTTCCAGTGCTGCGCTCCTGGCCGGCATTCACCTGATTAAGAGTGGCTGCGGAGGAGCGCAGCTGCTCCGAATCACCAATCAGTGGCGTATAAAGCCTGACTCTCCCCATGACTCTCTGCTGGGTCATTGCTTGCGACTTCACACCGGTCGGCTCAAGCGCTGTCTCCCCACCTGCCCTGGACACCCTCGCCTGCTCTGGCTCCCTTCCTATCCCGGAATTCCTCGTCTGCTCCAGTTAGTAGGGAGGTTAATCAACTTTTGACTTCAAATCATGATGCAAAGGTCCCCTTTGGTATGGAAGTACCTTTGGGTCATACAAGTAAATTTGTCCTAAGACACAAGTGAGATCATGCTTTTGCGGCCATTTTTTAAATGGCCGCTGACCATCCTTGAGAGGCCCATATCTTTACTTCTGTTATAGCTAAAATGGCAAACTTGGTGTCAAAGTGTACATTTTTGGGGTCAAGGAATCCAATAAAATAGGTTTCAAGACTAAAAAAAGAATATTCTCCTCACCATGACAACTGAAGGTAAAATATGTAATTTATTTAAAAAAAAAACACATACCAAAAACAGTCGAATCAAAACTCAAAAATTTAATAAATACAACTTAAAGTGTTGAATATGTGTATTATGGATGTTAAGAAACTGAGTAGTGAGACAACAAGTTCATAACTACAATCAAAGAAGAAATCATTAGACCTCCCTTGTTTTCTTCAATTTGTTGTTTCCCGGTACAACTTAAGGTTCATTACCTGAAGAACGCAATGAACGTGACAAAAAATGCAACTGATTCCATAATACTTGTCTTACTACATCTTATTTAACATCTTCTGGCTTTATTGTATTCCCTGGTATATAAGAGTTTTTTTTTTGTCCTATCTAACATGCTTAAGCTTCATTGTATTCCCAGGGTATCTAAGAGGACATCTCATGTCATCAGCAGCACTGCACATGCAAAGGCCTAGAGTGGTTTTCTGCTGACTTTCCAGCTGTAGCACAACTCAGAAGTCATCAGCTTTCACATAATGCCTAAAACTGAAGAATTATGTGAAGCCACAAAAGCAGCCATCTTGGTCCTTCTGGAAACTGGCATGAATGAGAGACAGGTAGAGAAAAAAACTGAAGATCTCCAAGACAGCTGTTCATTACACCAAGAAAAAACAAGCCTAATGTGGTTCTACCAAACTGCTAGCTGGTCACGGCAGGAAACGTCTTTCGACCCACCAGATGACTGTCATTGTGTCAGGAATCATCCTCAGACTTCCAGGGACCTTAACATGAGTGGACACTGGAGAAACAGGACTTGACTGTTGATGATTGGACCAAGGTTCTCTTCAATGATGACTCCAATTTTCACTTGATGCCCACTCCAGCCAACTTACTGGTTAGGAGGAAGCCTGGAGAAGCTACAAACCAGACTGTCTGCCCCTATAGTAAAACATGGGGGTGGATCAGTGACCATCTGGGGTAGTTTCAGTCTGGGTGGAACAGGGTCAATGAACCAGGTCATGTACAGCACTACTCTTGAAAACAGTCTTCTTCTATCAGCTGGAAAACTCTTTCCTGCTTCCAATGACTGAATTTTCCAACAAGACAATGCCCCTTGCCACATAGTAAGGTCAGTTAAAGCCTGGATGGAGAACCACAACATTAGAACCATGCCTTGGCTGCTCAATCACCAGATCTAAATCCAGCTGAAAACCTGTGGAAAATCATCAAATGCTAAATGGAGAACCACAAGCCCAAAAACAAAGCAGATTAGTTAGAATTCATGCAACAGGAATGAGCTGCTGTGACAGCAGAACAATTTCAGAAGATGGTAGAGAGCATGCCAAGATGCATGGCTCCAGTCATCAGAAACAATGGTTACGAATCAGTACTAACTCCTGTGTGGATCACGGGACTCAAACAGACAGAAAGGAAAACATGGAACCCTAAAATCTGTTTATGGCAGTACAATGCCATAGCTATTGATGGAAGAACTGAAGTCATTTTGGTTATTAAGAAAACCATAGAAAATGTCTGATATCAGCTCTGAAATTAAACTCTCATGAGTTATTTTTGTTGTTGTCATTATATTTGTCCAAACAAATGTACCTTTAGTGGTACCAGGAATTAAAATGAACAAGAAATTGAGGAAAACAAGGGTGGTCTAATAATTTTTTTCCATTAGTGTATGTTCACATTTTAGAAGTAGGCAATGCCATACCTACAATTTTTTTTCATGATGAAGACTAATAGCTTGGTGTAAATACATCACAAAGATGATTGTCTATTTAGATGTCTGCACAACTGTGGGAACATGAGCTATGACATCTACAGAAAGACATGCAAAGCAGCCTCTGCATGCAGCATTTGCAAGGTGCCTTACAGCCAGTCTTAAACTTGCACATGACAAGATCTGGCAAGTCCTTTGAAATAGTGGCAGTTGTAGTGTAGACAGAAGTCCCCATAGAGATGGCAAGACTGTTGCAAGGTGTTGGACAAGTGCCTTGCACCATACATGTCCACTCTAAAGAGAAACAGGATCCATGATACCAAGGCCCTCCATTATTCTTAGCCATATTTATATTATGTCCCTACACAATTTTTTCTTATCTGATAAGCTACTTGAAGGAGGTGGTGATGGAGTGCATCACTGCTTGGTGGAATCATAGACATATATACGTAGACGCCTCATTGACTGCGGCTGCCCACTCGAGCGATGTGCCTGCAGCGCCGCCATCTTGGACCGGGGCCAGCCGAGGCAGCGGCGCATAGACATCTATGGAGGAGAGAGGTACTGCTGAATCTAAAAGTGGAATTATTCGCCGAATTTTGAACCGATTGCCAAACTGTTTGATTTTTAGAAACGTCACACGTGTAGCAACTATACAAGGTGCTCGGATATTTTTTTACAATGCAGGTTTTGCCATACTGCTATTATTACTACTGTTAATAATAATTATATTATTATTACTACTCTTAATATTATATCAATTATTACTATTATTACTGCTATTATTACAATTATTTTTGTCACTATTATTACTGTTATTATTACTATTATATCACGTGTATAAATCACGTTCTTTGGGAAAGCTTAAACGTGAGAAAAGTAGCTAGAGATAAAGAATTTTCTACAACAAAAATAGTTCCATCATAAATCAGGGCTATTAGATCAATCAGATGCTGTATTCTAACCCACCAATTACTGCAGTAAGTTGCTAGGAACGCTAGATTCATGACATCGAATTTTAAACAAAAAATTGTCTCAGATTAGTTATTTCACCGGTAAGCAGCTATGTAATACACAGGATGATGCAGAGAGCTGGTTAGATCATGGGTAGTCGAAGCCAGACACGGAGCTGAGGGGTTCTATCCGTCTTCTCGGCGTTTATTTCACTCTAGCTATGACAACCTGCTAACAATATATTATTCCTTACATACATCTTACATGTGAAAAGTAATCCCACATGCTCTTGTTCCCTTACAGCGCTCATTAGAGCATCCATAGGCTGAACAGAAGTCCGGCATCTAAGTGTTGAGTGGCAAAACCTGCATTGTAAAAAAATATCCGAGCACTTTGTATAGTAGCTACACGTGTGACATTTCTAAAAATCAAACAGTTTGGCAATCGGTTCAAAATTCGGCGAATAATTCCACTTTTAGATTCAGCAGTACCTCTCTCCTCCATAGACTTCTATGCACCGCTGCCTCGGCTGGCCCCGGTCCAAGATGGCGGCGCTGTAAGCACGTCTCTCGACAGCCTATGAGGCGTCTACCTATATATGTCTATGGGTGGAATGCGGTGAAAATCTTTTCCTTTGTGAAAGAAGAGGGAGAGTTGTGCAGCATCCACAGTTGTGATGTTGTCCTCAGATACACCACAGAGCATCGGGACCACAACGAAAAGGTGAAGAAAAATAGGGAAATCTTAAAAAGACTGATAGACTGTGTCATTTTTTTGGGCAAACAGGAACTTTCATTTCGAGGACACGATGAAAGCGCTGGATCCAAAAACGGAGGAAACTATGTGGAGCTTCTTTCTCTCATTGCAGAGAGCAACACGGATTTACATTACCACCTGTCCACTAATAAAGTATTCAGTGGGACGTCAGGCAAAATACAAAACGACCTGATCACTGCTGTTGCTAAAGTGATGGGAGAAGAGATAAGAAGCGAAGTTAAAAAAGCACCATTTGCCTCTGTTATGGTGGATGAGACTACAGATGCCAGTAACGCAGCTCGCACTGGTCCTGCGTTACGTAACGGGTACAGGTATCAAGGAACTGAAGCGCACAGATAATCTGTACGACAGAGTAATTGAACTCTTTTTGAGGAAAGAAAGGAGGATGGATTTCGTGTACAAATAATCAGAATTTCTGGTGAATAAAATGTTGCTATTTTCCTAAATAATATTGCGATTTTTTGAAGTTATTGATGCTTTTTTATGTGTGTGGCAGCTGTCGCTGCAGTAGGTAACTTGCGCACCCCAGGTTTGTTTCTTCAGTAAAAGCATTTATCGTGGCTACATGAGTTATCTGTCTGTGATTCAACGCCTCTTTATACTGCATTTCTGCATAAGGAGAGATTTTTATAGCCATAAAATAGTTATTGTGGGGTGGATTGATTCAGACGGCGCACCATTGAAGGCCTAGGTGTGAAATGCACGGCCTGCCACTGGTTAGAATACATTTTGGTTTCTAAAAAGTTTTTTTTAACTTAATTTGTTGATTTGTTCTATGCTTTAATTTCAGTGTACAATGAGACATGTATAATTTCCAATATAATTTCTAAAACTTTTGACTGATAGAGTAAGTTTTTAAAGAAGACCCCCAAAATCTATCGAGGCAGCATCAGAAAAGAACATTCAGATGACCCATGATTCTATGTGCCATTATATAGGAAGCTTTCGGTGCCTATATACCAGTGACCTATTGTGAATCTGATTGTGAGTCTTCATGTCAAGATGACGAGCAACTTATCCACAATTTAGAAAGATAGAGAAGACTTTACACTAAAGAGTTGCCTGAGAAATAATTAATATTGCATGACTGAGGTGCCCTAGCAAATTGATTGAGATGATATACATAACATCTGCAAAACTTTTTCAAATTAACCTAACTTGTGCTGGGGCAGATACTCCATTGTTGTAATCTAGAGATAAAGTCAAGTTGCAGACAATATAAAGCTTTAAAACAAGTGCTGTTGTGACAAAGTAATCTCCAATAAAGAAATGTGATTGTCAGCATGAACTACTTAATAAGTGTAAGTGTTGTGTTCGAGTCCCTATAGAGTTATTGTGGTGTGAATTTCCAATAGTAAAAGTAATAGTTTAAGTCTCTTGAACATATACAATACTTACTACCGGACCATAATACTTGGAAAGGCTGAAGCCCTATGGTGTTATTAATTCTGGACATTAACCCACTTAGTTTAATATTACTGCTCAAATGCCAAGGTATTACTAAATTTGGAAATTAAGATTTTAGATAGGGAAATGTACCTAAAATTAACAACTCATAGATGTCGATGCAATGGGGTCATACCCCTGTATTTAAAGTAATCAGATTAATCTCTAAAATCAACAATTCTTAGATATATCATTTTATATATTATTAAAAATTGGTGTAGTATTAAATATAATTATATTGTTAGCGACTCATTGATAATTATTGGATCACCACCATTTTTTTGTTTGTTTTGTTCTGTTTTTTGGAACCACACAAGCAAAGTCAGTCTGACTGCAACACAGATGTGTCTTGTTTTCACTAAACTCCAAACAGTTGTCACTGGAAGCAGAATCACCAATTAACCTTGACACATCTTTGGACTGTTGAAGGAACCCAAAGCACTTGGTGAAACCCACTGGGAGAACATGAAAACTCCACAAAGATAGATCTTAAACACCACGAAGAAAGGCCCAAAAACCTTCAGGCTGTGAGGTGACATTGGTAGCCATTGGACAACTGTGCCACCTGTCCCTGCTATTTTAATTAGCACAAGGCATGATCTGCAGTTTATAGGTGAAGAAAAGATGGAACAGAGCAAGGCTCCAGACAAACTTTTTCCAGTGGTAGCACTCCCACTGTGTCACAGGCAAAACACTTCACTTACTGAACATGGGCTTTTCAAGTTTATTGATGTCCCTGAATGCCTCACTGTGTAGTCTAGCTGCTGCTTGCTATCTGTGGTGTGCTTAGAGAGGTGTCTGACTGAAATTACTTTGAAACAAATCAAATAGTGCATTCTAATGTCAGAATTGTCCAAGATGACCAAGAAGAGAACCATGTTCTCCAAAAGCAGCCTTTATCTTTGGAACACACAGCAGTTAAACAGCTTGTTTTTCACACCAGGTGGACAGACTGACAGAGCCACTGACATTTTAAAAGTACTACTTTTCACCTATATAGTTAACACAGTAAGATAAGATAAGATAAGATAAGATAAGATAAGATAAGATAAGATAGACTTTATTGATCTCACAAAGGAGAAATTTACCGTTGCAGAGCTCTTAGGAACAAACAGAGGGGTGCAAAAAGTCACGAAAGGTGCAAGTACAAGATAACTCTTGTATACATTGTTATAAGATAGAAAACTTTTCTTATATACATTGTTATAAAATAAGATATTGCACATAATAACAACTACACAGTAGCTACCCACGCCAATTAGAGCTACAGCAAAACAGCTTTGTCATTTACTTGTACAAATGCAACCACTTGAAATTTTGACTTGAATGCTCTCAAAGGTTTTGGTCACGTTGTGGAACCCTGGGTGAAACTGTTGGTGCATTAAGCCTCTGGTCAAGAAGAGCTGATAAGCCAATGATCAACTTCACTGTGCCAGAATAATTTGCTTTGAAGGCTACCTTAAATACTGCCATTGTAATATTATATGACAGCCTTAGATCATGATCTTTAGATTAACAGATATTTCAATACAACCACCAAGATTTCCCTTTGGTCTGATTCAGATGAAAACAACTAGAATTTAACTCGGTTGATATCATTACCTGCCAGTATCAATCTACAGAGGTGAGGGCACATGGCTGTGGCTGGAAAAATAAAATGTCTTCAGGATGTTTCTGCTGACACCAAAAGTGTTGAGCTTCCTCAGTAGCTACTGCTCCTGCTGCTGGCATTTCCAGAGGACCTCCTCAGTGTTGGAGGCAAATTTGAATGTGTTATCAAAAATTGTGCCCAGGTATTTGTATTCTTCCACTATCTCTGTTGACTTTCCATGGGTTGTGTTGACAGGTGTTGCAGCCAGCTCCATCTGCTTGCTGGAGAAGATCACCACAATCTATTTGGTCTTTTCCACATTTAGCTTCAGAGAAGATCTATCACACCACTCTACAAACTCATAGAGTGCTGAGCTGTGTTGGGTGTGATTGACCTGAGAGCAGGGACAGGAGAATTGTGTCATGTGCGTACTTAACATAACTTAAGATGATAGTTTAGGTGGGTGGACCTGAAGATCAATATATTACTTCAAATGGGTCGTCAAATCATGTGCTAGTAGGTTTTATATTCAGCGTTGGTATTGATTCATGTAGCATTACTGTCCTACTGATTTAGCTTATGGGCATATCTACTTAAGGTCAGTGCTGATACATCAGAAATCTTCAGTATGCTGGTGTTCTGTTTCAATATGGCCGTGATCACCTATGATGTCGGTGTGAATTCAGGTTGCAAAAGTGAAATGACTTTTTCGTCATGTCACTTCTTGCTGTTCAATAAAGAGGTCCTGATTTCTTTAGAATTAGACATGGTTTTGTCTGGACTTGAATTCCCCCAGACCAAAAACAAAAGCTGAATTCAATTGAATTCAACTGTATTATGTAGCGCCAATTCACAACATATGTCATTTCATATCACTAACCAGAGTAGGGTGAAGACCTTACAAATCTGAAACAGAGAACAGAACCCAACAATTCAAAGTTTCCTTCCAATTGCATGTGTTCAGGGCTGGATGGAGAACCCAGCGACAGCAGAAGGAGAGCAAGCAGATGAGTAGGTCTGTGGTGTTGATGGAGTGGACTGGAATGCACACTCCGTGCGGCATCCCTGTAGGCAGTTATCCAAACAGATGGTCAAGACAATCAGTTGGTCCAGGCTGGAACTCTATGACTTACTCTGCCACAGTTCTGGTGCCGAATGATGAGGAGATGATTTCAGGCATCCTTCCCAGTCACTCGGTGGTCAAAGACTTTCCTCATCTCAGCGGTGAACATCTCGTAGCCCCTGCACACCTCAGACCTACTTTCCCACACCAGTACTCCCCAATCTGTAGCAGTGCCTTTTAATACAGACTAGCAACTGATGGACTGGACTAAGCAGGTGGGGTGAGCTGAATGGACTGGGACTGACTGGGTTAGAAAACTGACAGACCTGACTGGCCAAGCAAGAAAATTTTTTGGTTAATTGTGACATTTGATTCAATAAAGCATAAATATTCTCCACAATGGTATGTAATAATTGCTCGTTCTCACCTGACAAAACTGACTTTTCTGCTGGGTTCATGTTAGCTGGACTGTTCTGTTACGGAAGGTGCAGAGATCCAGGCACAGACAGAGAGGCATGGCAGACCAGGAGTAAAGATTTCAATTATTCAATCAAAAATAATCAAACACACTATACAGGCTTGTGGTAATGAGATGAGAGTGACACTTAGGAGTGCCCTGGGTAAAACTGCTAGTAAGTAAAACTGGTACACAAACTAGGCAGAAGAAAGCAGCAGTTACACAGAGCAAAGTCAGAGAGTGAAACTGAAACTGAGCAGGCCTAAGTTGACTAACTGACTGAAGTGCAATGACCCAGTGTCTTTTATGGCAAGTGGAAATCGGTGAAACAGGTAAGCCACTTCGTACTACAGGTGTCCACACTCAGCTGATTATCTAACTGAAACTGCAAGGAGAATGTACCTCACTCATGCCCAGGTAGATATTGCTAATGTGTATTTTGTAACATTAACATAGTACTCAGCAAAAAGTGTGGTTAAGTTGTATTTCCATTCTCTATTCTATCTCTGTTTATTGATAGATGTATGCAATAAAGTTATTATTGATGTATATGAGTTAAAACACTAATAAAGTACTCTAGTATTGTTATTAATGTTAAATTTGTTGTGTCTTAACTTAGATTTTTCTATTTTAGCAGGAACTGTAATAGCAGACAACAGTTAAGAGTACCGGTATTAGTTTTAGAAGGAGTTTAAGAGGCAACAGGTGTTCACAGTGTAAGAGACATTCAGAGAGGCATTGAGTTGAACTTTGTTGCTGTTGGCAATGATGTTCTTATTGAAAATCTATATGTGTGACATATCTGTAACAGGTGTCAGTGAATACAGCTCATTGTAGTATGGGCATTGTTAAAGCTGCTGTCCGGAGTTTGAATCGCAGCGTCTCCCAAAACACTGTTGGTCCCAGCCTCCCTCCCTCTGATTTCGCCCCTTTATTTGTGCACGCACGCAGTACCTGAGAGGGGTGCCCGGAGTGCTGCAGCATCTTGCCTGTTTTGCTGTTTTCCACTCTTCTACATTTAGTACATTTAGTAAATAATAAAGGAATTACGTTAGAATGCTGTATTGAGTCTAACTTGTCCTAATACCAAAATAACATGAATCTGCTAGGACGAACGAGTAAAGTTTCAATATGTGATTACACTCGTGTATCCCTCTCGATGACGTTGTTTATCAAACTTAGTGCATTTACGCGTGTATATGTGTTACATTGTTTATTTATTTCTATCTAGAGTTCAGAATTGCATGACTCCTCTGACGAAGAGTATGTCCCAGACGCCCCAACATCTTCCTCCAGAGGTCGGGCATCTAAACGAAGCCATCAGGCGGGCTATGGAGGCCGTGGTCGGGGAGCGACGCGAGCACCCCGAGCCAAAAAACGTCCTGCAGTCTCTTGGCCTGACAAGCCGTGGGATTGGTAACTTTTCTGGAAGTTGCTGAGCCCTGATGCTCTCTCCTCCACAAGCAAAACAAATGTGCTCGCGGTTGCGTAGTGCGTAGCTCGCCCACCTCTGCATGGGCTTGCTTGCTGTGCGCGTAACCGTTGATTGACAGCATGACAAAGCTGAAGCTCGAACTTGATTGGTCGGCAGCGACCGGCGCTTTTTGGAATAACATGGGGGTCTATGAGAGGAACGCGGAGCTCAGGAATAAATTTTCATATTGCGTTATACTAACTTTATATTATAGTATCGAACTAGACTAACACATTTAAGCTTTGTTAAAAAATGATACATAAATTGAAAACAAACGGAAACTCCGGACAGCAGCTTTAACGTCTGAGCACCTGATGACTTCTGGGGGCTAAGTTCTCTGCCCATCAGTACACCAGAGTACCATGATGACCATGAACTACATGAATTATATACTATATTATGGCAATTATAGCAGTAGGCATCTGCATCTATTTTCATTTACAGTATATTGTACTTTAAAACTACAAGGTTCCTGACTATCATCGCATCAGATGAACATAGAAGCAAATTGTATGTTCCATTATGTTCTTAGAGTGAATGCAGGGTACCTAGAAAGGTAACCAGTCCAACACAGGGCCACACTGGCTCAGTGCTAAATTGTACTCACTTCAGTGCTACCCAGAGGCCACCAGCACTACTGTGAGCATCATCCGTCCATTGTCTATACACCGCTTCTTCCTCTGTAGTGCTGTGAATGGACTGGAGTCTATCCTAACCGAGTCAGGACGAAGGCAGAGGACACCCTGGACATGTCGCCAGTCTATTGCAGGGCTGTACAGAGAGACAGACAACCAAGCACACTCACATTCCCTCATCCCTTATATATGTAACATCTCAGGACATCCTTGATGGCATTGTTTATTGAAGAAAAAGTGCTACACTGCAAAGATGGTTGCTTTTTTCTTTTATACATTGTGTCAAATTGCGAATTTGTGATTTTCTGGTTTTGTATCTACTTAAAAAATACCTAAAATACCTCAGTCAACACTATAATGTACAATATTTACAGACATGCACTATACTGTACTTAATTGTACTGCAGTATATACACCGATAAGGCATAATATCATGACCACCGACAGGTGAAGTGAACAACACTGATTTAGAAAAGACCCAGCTCTTCTCTGAACACCTTTGCACTTGACAGAAAACAAAACAAAACAAAAAAATAACAAAAAATTGATAATTTCATGTCTGCACTGCCTGCAGGCTTCACAGTCCTATTGTCACACTTGAACTGGTTTTATAGTACTTATCTAGGTTGTTTTCCCATGACTTGATCCTTGCTTGTGTTGTATCTACTCTCAGATGTACGCTGCTTTGGATAAAAGCGTCTGCAAAATGAAATTAGAGAATTGATTACCTCTTCATCGTAGCACTTGTTCATGGGTTGGAGATATTTGTCACACCTTCCACCTCTGACGCCAGGTAGTGGCAGATTTGTGCCTTCCTCTCCTCTCTTCTCATTCATAATGGTAAACTGTGAATCAGTTTCAATGTTAGCTTATACTCTGTATGTATCATCTTTCCAACTGTGTGTTATATGTTCCTTGTTCCCCACCCTCCTCTTATCCCATCCCTCCCCCTCTCCACCTCCCTCCCTCTCGACCTCTTCTGTCCCTGTCAACCTGCGAAGGCAGCGAAGGCAGGCCTGTGTGGTCCGATCCAACAGACGAGCTACTGTTGCTCAAATTGCTAAAGATGTAAATGCTAGTTCTCATAGAAAGATGTCAGAATACGCAGACCAGTCAGGGCACCCATGCTGATCACTGTGCACTGCCGAAAGAGCCAATAATGGGTATGTGAGTGTCAGAACTGGACCACAGAGCAATGGAAGAAGGCAGTTTGGTCTGATGGGTCACGTTTTCTGTTACATCATGTGGATGGGCAGGTTCATGTGCATCGCTTACCTCGGGAATACATAGCATCAGAATACACTATGTGAAAATGGGAAGCCAGCAGAGGCAGTGTGATGCTTTGGACAATGTTCTGCTGGGAAACTTTGGGTCCTGCCATCCATGTGGATGTTACTTTGACAGATACCCATAGACTGTATATAAAGATGGACGTAGCATCTGGCTCCAAAATTGAAGCCCATCCGGAAGTGTCAAAATCTTGCAACATCACGCCGTCCCCTAGGGTTGGCTCCAAAAAGCTTTTGCTCCATAGACCCCAATTCCTTTTTGGAAAAAATAAAATTTGATAGACTGATTTTCTACAGCTCAGGATTTTTTCCCGTTAGTTTTCATGGTCTAAATGAGAGATCAGGTGGCCGATCTTAAAATAAATCAATACTGAATTTTAAATAAATCATTAAAGTTGGCGGAGCCAGGGGGCGTGGCTATACTTGATTGACAGTCCCATTGACTGGTCCTGCCCCAAGTTGCTCTCCGGTCCAGCCTGTTTGATAACGCTTTTTACGTCACTGGCTGCAAAAAATCCAAAATGGCGACCAGGAAGTAGCAAAATCAGGGCTTCATTTTCTTGGCATTGAAACCCAACGGGTCACGTCACGGTCAGTTCACGCCTGCTCATACCACCTACATAAGCATTGTTGCAGACCATGTTTCATGGAAACGGTATTCCCTGATGGCTGTGGTCTCTTTCAGCAGGATAATATATGGTGACACAAAACAACAATTCTAACAATTTAATTAGACTTAATGACTCTAATGATTTTATATACTATGACACACTATTTCTGCACCATATACTGTTTTTATAGCCTCTTTGTGGGTTCTTTAGGTTTTTTAATGTTTAAATTATTCTTACCAGTTCAACATATAGTATTTTGCTAACTGTTTATTTTCAGCTTTATGATAAAATGTTTTTTTTTTTGGGTGTGTACTTGTTAATCTGGGTGGTAAACATCTGTATACAATCACCCATCCACTGTTACATAAAGCTGTCTTTATCTGTGCTTACAGTGATTATAGACTATGTTATACAATTGCTCTAGGGCAGTGGTCGGCAACTGGCGGCCCACGGGCCAAAACTGGCCCGTCAGGAATAATATCTGGCCCACCAGATGATTTTGAAAATTTGATTTGGCACGGAGCCAAGCCAGTCCGTCACCGCAACACGAAACTCGCGTGGTCGGCTGCTGCCGGGCATTTCCGCGTTCGCGCTACTGATCGGACACGGTTGTACCAGCCAGATTTCACTAAGCAACAGTGTGTGCAAAACGTGTGTGTCTCGGGAGTCATTTTTAATACATCTGTGATCAGAATTGAGACGTGTGTCCCAAGCAGCAGCGATCAGCTGTAGAAGGTCCGCTGCTCGCGGTATCGCCCCGCGCCCCCCCGCTCCGCACCCCCCCCGCAGGTTGGCCCGCTGTTCGATTGTTTACAAACATTTTGGCCCGAAGCCACATCTACTTGCCGACCCCTGCTCTAGGGTATAGTCTGCGATTGAGAAGACTGTAGCTGGGTTTCCATTACAGTTTTTCGCAAAATAAAAGCGATATTTCTAAAATTTCGACAAAGTATATTTGCGCTTTGAATGTGTTTCCATTGAAGGTTGTTCTGGGCAGAAGCATCGTAACTCTCGTAAAGTACCATCCCGCGAGATTTCGATGTCGAACCCTTTCTCCCTCATTTCCGCTTCTATCTCCTTATCCCTTTAAGCTGCAGTCAATTCTAGCCATTTTCAGTACAAAAAAATCGCTAATATTCTATTTGTAAATAAAAATATGACGAGAAATACAGGGAATATTGGACGCGCATCGCGAGGTGCATTTCCTTGAAAACGACCTATTCGTGGATTATATACCGAGTTCAAGACATGTTTTGGACAAAATATGTTACTGGCTTGTTTCGTCTGGATGTAAAAGGTTGGATTATGGCTGTTTTTTGTGGAATATTTTCATCTGTGTGTAATAATGAACCCGGAAATGTGAGTCGCGTTGTGTATGTTGAAGCCGTGTATAGAGAACGGATGGATGAATATTCGTTGTTTGTCGGACAAATGTGTTTATATTACCCGCTGTGGTAATCACATCTGAAAGTGGTTTATACCGGCGGATTCATGAGAATCTAAGCTTTCCATCGGCGTATAGTGTTTGTATAATCGTGTTTGCAGTTTCAGACATTTAGCAAATTGCTTATGCAGATCTCAAAGTGTACCGCGGGCGGAACACTGAAGCGCAACCAGTGTTGCCAACTTAGCAACTTTCAGGCTAAATCTAGCGACTTTTCAAAGCTCCTAGCGACTTTTTTTTTGTCAAAAGCGACTAGCGACAATTTTAGCGACTTTTTCTGCCGTTTTGGAGACTCTGATAGGAAAACTCGACTCATTCTGCAGTTACTGTTTTCAACAAGCAGCAGGTGCTGCTATGAGCTTCTCCCCCTCCCAAAGCACACGCTGTCAGTCCAGTAACCCCGCAGCAGCAGTCCCAGTGAGGGGAGGGGGAGACCCACATCACTCTGCGGCCAGACGGCAGATGAATCGCGCATGCACAGTCACTACAGAGCCCATCCAGACCATGATCCAGACTTATGGAGCCACATAAACGAAAATGTTTCTTCACTGTCATGCTAAAATAAACCACAGCATTTAGCCTCTAGTACAAAAACATATTTTGGGTGTTTTATATTCAGTTTTTAGTCTCTTCCACAACATTATTCCTCTCTCCTACAACATTGATTACAATTACATGCAAACTGGGAAATATGCAAATTAGGCGATGACGTCATTTAGCGACTTCTAGCGACTTTTAGGACAGCCAACAGCGACTTTCCTTGCTGAGGAGTTGGCAACAGTGAGCGCAACTGAAGCGCAACGGGTTAAAACACTCTGCATTCCTCTGCTGTTTGCTGTCTAGTATGGCAGTGATGTTTTTCTCAAGAATAATGGCAAAAAAGTCTCGGTCTCCTCTTCTGTCCACACGTACCGCGCCATGTTTACTCCGTGAGAACTGGTCATGTGACCAGGTACGTCACATCCAATGACGTATATTTGCGGAAAAAGTGTTTCCATTGCGCTTTTGCGATATTTTTCAATATCAAAACGTCTGAAAAACCACCTCATGAGAGCGTAAAAACTTTTTAGCGATATTTCAGTCCTTTTTCGATATTCAGGTGTTTCCATTACCAGTTTTTTATTGCGCTATTTACATTTTGCGCATATCTAAGGGTAATGGAAACGCAGCTTGTGAAATAGTATGACTTAGGCCTTTCTGTTTGACGAGGACATTTCCAGACAATACAACAGCTCATTAAACCAATTTATGTAATCTTAAAATAGTTGATTTTTGTCTAGTCGAATTTTCTGGATAAGCGGAAGAAAATGGATGGATGGATGGATGAATTTTCTGGGGGCTGCATAGCGCCGTAGTGGTTAGCACTTTCGCCTTGCAGCAAGAAGATCCCCGGTTCAAATCCCGGCCTGGGATCTTTCTGCATGGAGTTTGCATGTTCTCCCTGTGCCTGCGTGGGTTTTCTCCGGGCACTCCGGCTTCCTCCCACAGTCCAAAAATATGCTGAGGTTAATTGATTACTCTAAATTGCCCGGAGGTGTGAATGTGAGTGTGATTGTTTGTCTGTATATATAGCCCTGCGACAGACTGGAGACCTGTCCAGGGTGTCCCCTGCCTTCGCCCGAGTCAGCTGAGATAGGCTCCAGCACCCCCTGTGACCCTAGTGAGGATAAAGTGGTGTATAGAGAATGGATGGATGGATGAATTTTCTGGGGTAACAAGGACTAACATTTTTGATCGGTGTTTATTTTTCTCCCCCCAGTTTGTGCTTTTGCTCTATCCCTGCCACAATTTGGTGCAATTAAACTTTTAAAATTTGTGTTTGATTATTCCAAGCTTATGAATCGATTGCTCAAACTGGGCTTTCTGGACTGGCTTTGATTTTCTTTTCTGTAGCCTTGACTTTGCAAAAAACAATAAATAACAAACTTGAACAAAAGGGTCATAATGTATGCTTCATTACAGTTTTTCTCGATTGCTAAGACACATTCTTGGAAAGCTGCTCTCCTTTTCCCTAAACTGTGAACACAAAACCCAATTTTCAAGTTACATTCACAAAACCTCTGACTCTTCTTGCAAAACCAAACTTTGACCCCAAAACAGTTCAATCTGTGCTCAAAACTGAACTATGCTGTCAAATCATGCCTCAAGTCAATCGAAATTAAATACTCTACTGAGTAGTCACTAAACACTACATAGAAAAAAGGAAAACACAATGCTCAGGACGTGAAGCGGTAGAAAGAAATGTTTATTTAGCCTAAATGCATGTTGCAAAACAAAATACTTGGGCATTTGTAACATTTGTACATAGAAAAAAGAATTTGCAAAAAAAACCCAGAAATCCTTTGCATTTACATGTAGCACTTGTACATAAAAATAAAGCACAAAAATATACAAATGAAGTACAAAGAAAATAAGTGCATTACTCTGCCACAGTATCATTTCTCCGTACTGGGTCAGGCCACAGGACTTCATCTACATCACAGGCCACATTTTCTCTGGCCAGGCAACAGGGGAAAAAAACCCTAGCATGCCATATCCATGCTCCCCTTCTTAGATTTCTATCCATTGTAGTGCCTCACAAACCAGTGCTTTGGCTTATCGTAGTGTCTACAGATACGGACCCGTACGCGTAGCCTGTGGCCTACGGATACGGCACTTTCCATTTGCTTCTTTATAGTTTTTCTCAATTGCTAAAACACTCTATTGTCTGAACCAAATTCTCAGTTGCCTGAACCCACTTATTGAATCAGTCACTCTTTTGGCAAAACCATAAGCCCTTTTCACCTGTTTAGACATGCCTTGTCAACACATTGTCATTGTGATGCACCTGTGTTGCAAAATGGTGAGCACTGGTGAGCAAAAGTCAAACACAGTTAAAGCTCAGGCGTCACCGGTTGAACACAACAACTCAAAATTGATCACACTTGTAAGGCCTGGCCTGACCCAGTACAGAGAAATGATGCTGTGGCAGAGTAATGCACTTATTTTCTTTGTACTTCATTTGTAAATGTTTGTGCTTTATTTTTACGTACAAGTGCTACATGTAAATGCACAGGATTTCTGTTTTTTTGCAAATTCTTTTTTCTATATGTACAAGTGTTACAAATGCCCAGGTATTTTGTTTTGCGCATGCATTTAGCCTAAATAACCATTTATTTCTACCACTTCATGTCCTGAGCATTGTGTTTTCCTTTTTTCTATGTAGTGTTTAGTGACTGCTCAGTAGAGTATTGACTTGAGGCATGATTTGACAGCAAAGTTCAGTTTTGAGCACAGATTGAACTGTTTTGGGGTCAAAGTTTGGTTTTCCAAGAAGAGTCAGAGGTTTTGTGAATGTAGCTTGAAAATTGGGTTTTGTGTTCACAGTTTAGGGAAAAGGAGAACAGCTTTCCAGAAATGTGTCTTAGCAATCAAGAAAAACTGTAATTCTCGCTGCCTGAAATACCCCAGCGCCCCCTATCGAGTGGCCATTTTCACGGCAAACAGGACTTCCATGTCAATATGAACTGGCTTGTGCTTTATATACATGTGTCTCTACTGCATTCACTATAGTTACACCCGCTGTCTTTGGCCAGTTGTTTAAAAAGTAATAAAGATGAATGAGATCGCCGCGATGTAGAAAAGTTTATAATAGAGTATAAGTTGTATTTCAGTAGATCTATGTCATGGTTAAAGTTGAATAACAGCTGTATACATACAAACAAAATCACGGCATGAAACAATGGCAATGTATATGTCATACATGCCCTATATCCGCACCTCTAGTACAGATGCTACGGGTACGGATCCGTACCTCTAGCATCAATCTTGGCTTATATGTACCCTCACATCATTAGCCACAAGTGTGATCAATTTTGAGTTGTTGTGTTCAACCGGTGATGCCTGAACTTTAAATGTGTTTGACTTTTGCCACCTGTGCTCACCATTATGCAAACAGGTGCATCACAATGACAATGTGTTGACAAGATGTGTCTACACAGGTGAAAAGTGCTTATGGTTTTGCCAAAAGAGTGACTGGTTCAGTAAGTGGGTTCAGGCAACTGAGAATTTGGTTCAGAAAATAGAGTTTAGTGTTTGAGCAATTGAGTAAAACTGCAAACAAATTCAAAGAATTGTAAATGTCCCTAAGTTAATGAAAAGGCAGTGTCCACCATCAAACTCTTTACCCATTGTTGTTTGTCATGTAAAATGAATAATTACGGAACAATAAGTAAAATAGCCAATCGAACATATCTTCTAATAAAAGCAAATACAACATGAAAGGTCCAAGGGCAGTTTCTCCAGTATACTTCGTAAATTATGTCACGTAGCCTTTTTGAACATCATCTATGCGATTGTTGCTGGTAAACGTTTAAATAATCGTTTTGGTAATTTCGTCCTTAACAGGTTTAAAATTTGACCCAAAAACACGCGAGGGGGACGTACCGGATGCCCGTTTCATGGCAATTATGTGAAGAAAATATGCTGCAAAGTATTTACATATTTATTCAGCTTTGCAGTATTTGACTGACCGGGGGCTGCGGTCGTTCTACAGAGTACACTTTCTTTCGTAATCTCAATTTGTCTTGGCGTGTATCTGTGTAATACTTCTTATTCCTATTTTTCCGACAGGACGTGAATGGGCCATGAGATATCTAACCTTAGCTAATCGCCTCCAACGGAAACCAGCTGAGAGACGGGGTAGAGAAGACAAGATGGCGGAGTGAGTGGGTTGCGCTTTGTACGAACGGTTGCGACCATTAAAGTTAGCCGATATCGCTCTCGAAGGATTGAACGCGCAACGACACACTCGTGGAAAAAACTGATTTTGTCTCTCAGCACGGAGGAGGTCTGGGCATCTTTCGCAGCGGTCCTTGCGACAACGTTAGCTTGATGCTAACGTAAGCTAACGTTAGATTTGACTAACATTAGCTGCTACTTCGTCGTAGCTGGGCGGTTGGTTCAGGCCCAAAGCTTCATAGAATTGAGTTTTGGATGGGTGTAAAGATCCTTGTAGCCAGTGGCATATGAGTAGAGCCAATAAAGCGTTATATCGAAAACGTGAATGGTCGTTCGTTTTAGGTAACATTATTTTGAGTAACAGTTAGTCCATAATTACTCCAATCGACACCAACTGGACATACAGGACTGTATGTTTTGCTGACAATCGGGCTACATTGCCACACAAAATTCCCTAAAGTTGTTCAGGTGGAAATCGTCTCTTGGTGGATATTATGGCAAGCAGCAGTGGCTCCAAAGCCGAATTCATCGTCGGTGGAAAATACAAGCTCGTCAGAAAAATTGGATCGGGATCTTTCGGTGACATCTATCTGGCCATCAACATCACAAATGGAGAGGTATTTAATCGCATCAAAGTCTGTATTTATGTATGGTCTTGCATAAGACTTGTTGGGCAGATTTCGTATTATGCGTATTGGTGGCTGTTTCCAAAGTATATGAGGCAGATCGCAACATAGCCATTGGTCTAAAGTTGCTAACAAACGAGACATTGATTCAGTTTATAGTGTGTCAAAAACATTTGTAGTTGCTGTAACTGGCACAGTCTCAATATACTTGTAAATAATATAGAAATGCGATGTTTGTGTGTAATTTCCAGGAGGTAGCCGTAAAATTGGAATCGCAGAAAGCCAGACATCCACAGTTGTTATACGAAAGCAAGCTGTACAAAATCCTACAAGGTGGTGTTGGGATTCCACATATCAGGTAAGAAGAAAACTTTTTACATTGTGTTTGTCGCCACCAACAACAGGGAAAATACACTGTCTCGTTATACGTTAATTTGTATCAGCGTGGTATCGTTTGCTATAGGAAACACGAAAAGTAACGAATGTACAGAGGAAGCAACCTTTTGGCAGTAGGCCTGCTAATCGGCCTACCATTACTTGGGCTATCGCAGTAGAGATATATTTTCCGCAAACGCTTCAAAACCCCTGATGATTTTACTTAACATTCTAAGTTGCTTGGCATCCGCACGGTTTCAGCCCAACTCGTGAATTTGTATCTCGAATAACAGCTGTTAAGGTGGGGGAAAGCAACTATGCGGTTGGAAATGGCCGCTCCTCTTTTGTTGTGCTAGCTCCCAACATGTCTTCCTCTCTCCTGTTAGAAAATGGCGGCGGTGCACACAGACGAAACACAGAAACAACAGTCCAAGCCACGCGAAACAAGTGTGTTTTCACCGCGTGATTTCAGGCAATACGTGGCGTCATTCTGCAACGATGGCAGATAATTTGGGGATTTTTGCTAAAGTAACTGTAGTGAATGAGTGTGGCCTTGGAAGCAAGTGTTAATTTTTGACATAAACAACCTCGGTCCCAGATCCACCGTGTATGTTAGACATACACCGTATATGATTCATAGCATATTGTTTATGTGTGTGTTGTTTATAAGAATGGGCAAGTAAAATTCCTTAATGTGCGATTGAAGACTTGTTGTGATTGAGCTTTACACATATTGACGTGGTTCTGTGCCTTTAGCAGGGAATACCAGGAAATAATATTCAATACTCAGTTATGAGTACTCTGAAACCAATGCAAATTGCAAAAATAATGCTTATGATTATATGATCAATGCAGTGGGAATCTTTGATACACTTCTGTTTTGTGTGAGTGAGGTGCACCAAGAGGTTACATGGAAGAGGTATACTAATTACTTTATATTTATGATAATTAAGACTTAAGTCAACTGTAAATACATTGGGATGACCTAGGGTACAAGTACTACAGCACTTTGGACAGAGGAAAATGGGTCAGGTTTTAAAAGAAAAGTACATCCAGTGCCCTTAGTCAGATCTAATTTATGTCCTGGATCCTATACATCTGTTCGATATGTAGAATGCTTCAAATTAGCATAGTGAGGTAATTTTCACTTTTCTATCCAAAGTAGTTTAAATCAATCCACTGGACTTTAAGAAAGTTCTTTGAAGACGTTTCACCTCTCATCCAAGAGGCTTCTTCAGTTCTGGTGGTGGTTGGTGTTGCCTCAGCTTTTTAACCTCTGTGAGGTGTGTTCAGGGCTATTATTATTCCAACGACCAATACCAAAACGCATCTGACTACTCAACGATGGTCGTTGTGAGAAGGCGGGGGGGGGGAGGGCGTCGTTGAAATGCACAGATGTCACTGAGCCCCCCCTGTGCTAATGGTGGTCATTAGCATGAGTCTGCTGAGTAGTTCTTTTGGGGAGTTTTGAAAGGACCTGATTGTAAATTGGCGAAAGATGATGTCGCAGACCACCCCCTCTGTTCAGAGATGGCTTCTCTACTTTGACATGGATGGCTTCTTTCACTCCTCTCTCAAACCATCTGTCCTCCCTGTCCAAAATCTGAGCATTGGTGTCCTGAAACGAGTGTCCTTCTTCCTAAAGGTGAAAGAAGACTGCTGAATCCTGTCCTGAGGACATTCACAAGACTTCTCTCTCTGAACATATGCTTGTGAGGGGCTGGACAGCTGTTTTTCACACTGAAGAAACATAAAGCATTCACAGATACACTCACACAGTGAGGTAGATGGCCACCCTCCCTGAGCCTGGTTGTCGGGGTTTTTTTGGCCCCTCTATGTTCAAGGGGTTTTCCTTTCCTTTCCACCGTTGTTCATAGAGAATTCAGAGGCAACTTTGGATTCCTGGGTTTTCTGTTTGTAATTCGTAAAATCTGTACCGTACTAAGTGCTGTGAGATGCCATATGTTGTGAATCTGCGCTATATAGATGAAATTTAACTGAATACTCAACCTGCTCCTTCTGACAATGGTTGCACTTTAATAGTGTTGATGGGAACAATGCTTGTTGCTACAAGTGCAACAACTGTTTAACATTCAAGAGTGAAAACATGAGCAATCTGTTGAAACATCTATTGATTCATCATTTATGGATAGGGTTGGGTACTAAGACGGGGTGAACTTTCTAAATACCAGAGGATCGATAAGATTTGACATTAACTAGTCTGCCTAAAGTACTGTAATAAGAAAGTTGCACATTTCATCTCATCACTGTTAGATGTGTGTATGTGCTTATAATGCACTTTCGCCTTCCAAATCTGAGACGCAGAGTTCTGTCTGTTCAAGCTACAGGCTAGGGTTAGGTGTTTAGGGTGGAGCAGCTCCATGCAGCACACAGGGGACAAACATTCAGTAGTATGATTACACTTCACTACGTTAATTTAGAAAATGTGCATTGTCACAAGTGTAACAAGTCGTTTGCACGTCAAAGCGGAAACACGATCAATCTGTCGAAACATTCCGCAAAAGTTCATCACATACAGATGAAGAAACGTTCATAGTTCATCTCTTACTAACCAGGTATGTTATGTCTACTAGCAGCCCGTACAGAGTTAATTACGTTGTACAAGCATTTGCTACTGCTTAAAAGTAAGCATTTGCCAGCTGTTTGACTGTGACAGTGTTCATCAATTTACCTTGAAATTCAGAGCATTGTCTGAACTGTTGATGAAAATTTTAGTTTCACTTTGAAAGCACAGATCAGCAGAGTTTAGTGGTTTTGAGGCTGCACAATTACTGTATTTCCACTAGGGCTGGGCGATATGGCCAAAAAATAAAATCCCGATTTTTATTAATTTTTTTATTTATTTTTAGTCATCTTGGACGATTACGATTTTAATCGATTTTTGTTGTTTCTTTGCGGTCTGTTTTCTATGGCTAGATCTAGCCATGCCTAGGGTTGCCACCTTTCAGAAACAAAAATAAAGGACACCCACCATGACTCCTCTTGTCGCTGATAACATCGCGGGAGTCCACGAGTCACACACCCCCCCCCCCCCCCCCCCCCCCCCCCCCCGGGCAACAACTTTCAGCTGAAATCAGAATTTGCTGTTGCCATTATTGAAAGTAGCTGTCTATCAAGCTGCAGGCATTGTGTCAACTGGAGCCAGTTGAAGGCTGCAGTGATTCTGTTGACACTACAGTGTATCAGAGTGAGGTTATTGAATATTTGTGTCTCTCTTCGCTGTTGCAGCAGTTTTGCAATTTGCAGGCGGTCCCTGTTCACAGCCGGCTGCTCAGACACCAAAATTATTTCTGCAACTTGAAAAACAGCTACTTTTGATAAAACTGGGCTTGTAGCACAACATGTGCCTTACAATGATGGAAAAGAGGCATCTTTTATGTTTTGACAACCTAGACGCCAAGGAGGGGTTGCAAAATGATTTTCAAGTCTACATGTAACCGGCATTGGTTATCAGCACAGGAAAAACGCAGACCAATTAAGTACGAGTTCAGACATCCCACGTGATGCTATTCAGGCAGTGAAGTCTGAGCATTGTAGCCGCTAAGCAAGCTCTGCTTTCGGAAAACTGTTGAGAGGCAAAAGGGACAGACAGGAGGACACCGAGACGAAAGTAACCCTGCACATGCATGTTTGGCTAAACATACAGCTGTGAGGCAGCTTTCTCAGCATAATAAAAACTAAATATCGTTCCAGACTGACCAAAGAGCTCCAGATGTGTTTGAGAAGGACCCTGACACGATTCAGACCATATTCAAAACACCGTCAGGATGAGCTGCAGTTCAATTCTCCCATTAAGCAGCAGGGATATAAGGGGAGTGATATAAAACAGGAAAAAATGTAAAAGTGTTCAATTGTTTAATTTATTTCAGATTTAAATCTTGTTTAATATTTATTTAAGTTAGTTCAGGTTGTTCAGCCATTATTTTTTCAAGTTCTGCATTTAATTTTAAGATGTACAGTTATATAAAAACTTACTTTAAAAAAATGTTAAAATGTTTTTTGAACCGTACTAAATTGATTTGATGGTCAGTTATTGATTACATGCAAACACTAATAAAACGACTAGGTTACGTCAACGTTGGTGACAGGTCACAGCGCCTCAGTAAACATCACAGACTACGTCACACACGTCAGTGTACAGTAGTGGATTTCGTCTGAACATCGCATATCAATACAGTAGGATTTGAATCTTTGATATCTTCAAAATGGTTAATGCCAACAACAAAAAACGTAGAGAGGCAAGTGGAGAAGGAATCAGAGGAGAGCGGAGAACCGCCTTCAAAAAGACCATCACCTTTCGGCGGAGAAGGAGACCACCACTATAAGGGGATCAGTAAGCAGCTGAACCAGTCTTCCAAGTTTTGCAACTATTGTGAGGAATATATTCAGTATGGATTCACGTGCATCATTATCAATGAAGTACTGCATCCCCAATGTGTGGTGTGCACTGAGGTGCTTTCACACAAGAGTTTAAAGCCTGTAAAAATGCTGAGAGACTGAAATGAAGCATCCCTTTCTTGCCGCCAAACCAACAGATTTTTTCCGCTGAAAAGAGAGAGCGTTGCAAGGCCAAAAGAAAGTCCTATCTAGCCAAACAACAATCCCTAGCAAAGCCCAAAAGGTGTCATATGAGGTGGCATATTTAATTGCACAGGCAAAAAAACCTCACATAATTGGGGAAACCCTGATAAAACCTGCTGCTATTGTTATGTGTCGGACAATGTGTGGAGATAAACAGGCGCGGGAGATGGAAGCAGTGCCGCTGTCTGACGGGACGATATCCCGGCTCATCACCAACATGGCTCAGGACATAAAATGTCAGCTGATTGACAGAGTGAAGCAAGGGAAGTATGCTTTGCAGTTAGATGAATCCTTGGATGTGTCAAACTCTGCCAATCTGCTTGTTTTCGTCAGATACAGTTTTGATGGAAAACTTAATGAGGACATGCTGTTTTGCGCCCCGCTGGAAGCAAAGTGCACAGGTGAGGACATATTCGCTAAACTTGACAGCAAACTAAAAGAAGAGGGGCTTTTCTGGGATGAGTGCATCAGTGTGTGTACAGACGGTGCTGCTGCAATGCTGGGGGGAAAAAAGGACTGAAAGTGAGAGTTTTACAGGTGTCGCCCCACGTACACTTCACCCACTGCATTATCCACAGAGAAGCTCTTGCGAGTAAAACGCTCGACCCAGAGCTTAACTGTGTTATGAACACCGCCATCAAAATGGTCAACTACATTAAATCCCGTCCACTCAACACCAGGCTGTTCTCCACACTCTGCAGTGAATTGGGATCAGTTCATCAGGGCCTGCTGTTCCACTCAGAAGTCAGGTGGCTGTTACAGGGGAAAGTTCTGAGCCGCCTGTATGAACTGCGGGATGAGGTGCGCTTATTTCTAATGGAGCATGGTTCCCAGCTCGCTGACCACCTGACAGACCCTGACTAGTTGACAAGGCTGGTGTATTTGTCTTGCATATTTGACAAACTGAACGGACTGAACATGTCATTGCAAGGGGAAAACACAAACATGTCGCTGAATGACAAAATCTGCTCATTCAAAAGGAAACTGGATCACTGGACAGGGCGATTGAAATGGGCAGGATTGACATGTTTCCTGAACTGGAGGAATTCATGGAGGAAAATGATCTGAGTGTGAACGCTGTTACGGAGTTTATCACATCCCACCTTCAAGCCCTCCTGGAACATTTCAGCAAGTTTTTCCCAGAGGAAACGACACCGGAAAAATATGACTGGATACGTTCCCCATTCACTGTAACGACCGCTGGTCATCTGTCATCCGACATGGAGGACGCACTGCTTGAACTGTCCAGTGACCGCACCTTAATGACAGCCTTTAATTCTAAGCCACTCTCAGAGTTCTGGATTTCAGTCCAGAAAGAATATCCTCAGCTCTCCAGGGCTGCCATGGATGTACTGACACCGTTTGGCTGTACATACCTGTGCGAGAAAACTTTCTCAGCATTGACATATATTAAAAACAAATGCAGATCGCGTCTGAACGTGGAGGATGATCTCCGAGTGGCTGTCTCCAAAATTAAACCAAGAATAGACTTGCTGTGCTCCATGCACAGTGCCCACCCATCTCATTAATTGAGATTGAGCGACACTGTAACATAGTTATTCCCAAAACTGTAAATTTGCATCGCAATGATGTTCCTATGTTTACTCAGTGCCACAGGTTATGGCTGTTACTTTGACTGAAATATTCTTCTCCTTGCATGGAAATTAAAATGTATAAATAAGTAAGTTGCACATGACCGCAACAATGTTCACCTATAAATTACCTGTAGATTTTTTTTTTTTAATTGACGTATTCAGATTTCATCACACAGTAAATTGTTAGATGTAAAATCATATCATGGTTGTCAGGCTGTTCGGTTCCTTTCTGTTGTTGTTTAGCCTGTGTTTATTTATGCCTTTTAGTGCGTGCCACGTGTGCGCACGTTTTGTTAGGTTTCAGTCACCTCGGAGGATAGTATGGGTCGGCAGGATCAGGAACTGTTATATTGGGGGTCGCGGGCTGAAAAGTTTCGGAACCCCTGCTCTAAGGAACGGCTGGCAACCCTAGTCATGCCACACTCCCGTAGCTGCAGGCACTTTTCCCATTCTTTAGGATGCCTCTGCTGGAGGTGCTGAAAGAGGTTAGTTGTGCTGCTACTCTTTGTTTTCACAGTACTTTTGCAAACCTTGCACATGGACTGTATTTTGCTCTGTGTCAGTCTTGTCAAGGCCGAACCACTTCCATATAATCGATGTAACATGAGGCTCTTTTCTTGCGACCAACTCTTCGTCTGCTGTTGTGTCCGCCATGATGGGGGTGGGGTTGTAAGTGTTTTGACAGAAGGAGATGAGAGGCGGAAGCAAACGCCAGTGCACAAGTCGTGAAAGGCAGAAGAAGAATCTGTATTGTTATATATTTAAGCTTGCCTCGATTTTATGATTTCGCAAATTTTCAAATCATCAGGTTTTAAAATTGCGAATTAATTCGATTTATCGCCCAGCCCTAATTTCTACTGTTTTCTAAGGATGTTTGTAAAAGAAGTACTTAAACTGTTCTCTGCACTAAACTATTAAGTTTCCACAGTTAAAATACTGTCATAGTCCTGGATTCAGTTTATACTAAAGTAAAGCTTGAAACAGGTTTTATCTGCCCAGTGTAATGACGATTAACTATTATCTTTTTGAGGTACAGATGTTTAATTCAGATATAATGCTGGACGGTTTAATGAAAATGTAATGTTTTATTTTGTGATTGTGACACTGGCCACAGTGCTTTGATCATCCATCGTCACAACATTACGGTCTATATAAATTTTAATATGAATGCAGTACATTCAGGAAAATAAAGCAATCTGTGTGTACTGTGTTTTTCTCTTTTAATACACAGCAGACAATCAAAAAGTATGTAACCGAATCGATAAGCAGTATCTGTAAAAGTACCGATAAAATTTTGATGATGTTCATCCTTGCTTATGGACACAAGTGCATTGCAAATTTGTGATAACTAAATCTGTGGCAAGTTCAAATACTAGTAAATTTACTGATCACACCATAAACCCATTTGCCTCAAACAAGAACGGTTTGTTACTTATCCTTATACTTTTCTTTGCAAAGGTGCTTGCATTGGTATTATATTTAAGCAGCTGAAGCCTAAACTACCTTAATAATTATAACAATGTGTTACACACTTTCTTACCTGCCAGGTAATATATCCCTATATAGGCTTATACTATACAAAAACTTCAGAACATACTTGCCTGAAAGTCCTTAAACTAAAGCAACAATTGTTAAATGTGGTATGAGTTGAAATGCATTACTGCACAAAAAAGGTTGTGCATGTAGTTCGAATGATTAATATCTTTGATTTTGTAATGACTGAATAATTTTTCAAATTTAGAATGACATTGCTCCACAACTTGTTCACAGAAATGTACTAGAGGCTTCTGGTCTCTATCGATGAATTCAGGCACATGTCTTGTTAACACATGTACCTTTGTTGTGATGGACAAATTGAGACTTTGGTAGCAAGTTGCAAAGTTTGCCACCTTGTCCTTGAAAGACGCATCCAAGGTGTACCCAAAACAGGAATTCATTGCTTCCTGCAATGCAACAAAGCATTTGTGAAAGGGCTGAAGCTCTTCTGGTAACATATTCTGCAACATGTCTAAGTTGTGCAGGAGTCTAGAGCATTCGTTGCCCTCAAATCACTGACCGTGGTACTCCTCTTTGATAATAAACAGAGCTTTTGGCCAGTCATCAAGTGTAGGAAAGACCTTATTAAGCTCATCATAGAGCTTGTTGACTATACCTAACTTGATGTGGAGAGCTGGAGGAGGGACCAGGGGCCTCATTTATAAAGCTTGCGTACGCACAAAACGGCTAGAAAGTGGCGTACGCCTAATATGCGTATATTATGTATGCACGATGCAGCGCGGACATCTGTGATCTATCGTAAACGCGGATGTCAGCGTTTACAGCTGTATCTAAACGCGGACATCGGCGCTGCATCGTGCATACATAATATAAGCACGATGCAGTGCAGACGTCCGGCCGTGTTTCGCGCTCCAGTCGGCCGGTGATTTCTGTTGCATTACACACTCACTTCCGCTTTTGATGACGTGTCGTGCTCAGACGATGCATCGATGCATCATTTGGGACATCCCTACCGATGAGTTGATTGAAACCTAAACTCTGAATGAATCTGAATGTTGGCAACATGAAAGACTTAAAAGGCATCAGGAAGTGAATTTGTTGCAATGTTTTGTAAACCTAGCATCAGTACTATGAAATGGAGGCAGCCTTAGCAACAGTACACTCTGTTAACAGAAATTTGGAAACTTGGTGGTTGTTGTATTATTGACCTTAAATCCCCCAAATGATGTCAGCTGAGATTAAGAAAGCCGCCCCTGTTTGTGTTTTTTCATTCTTGACTTTTTTGTTCTGTAGTTTGTCAGTAAAGTAAATCGTTTCTGCCTTTACTGTAATACTCACTCACTAAACCTTTCTAATTGCAGTGCTTGCTTCATGTTGCAACAGGCTTGTTAGAACCTGTCCAACCTGCTGGTCTTGCTGCCCCTCCTCCACTCTCGTTACAGTGAGGTTTACCTTTCATCCTGTCACCACCTGTCATAGTTTCCATTTTTCCTCATTCTTGAGTTTTTCTTTGCGCTGACTCAGCCCTTGTAATGCTGTTTCATGAACAGGCTCTAATCATGAATTAGAAAGTCAGAGTTGAAAGAGCTCAGGCCTCCACCGAGTGGCTGTTTTACCATCATGAAGCATTGGTATATCACAGTCTTTTGGACTGCAGTGACCTCTGGGGTCAGCGTTACTTCTGATTGGCCAGTTGACTGATTGTATTGCGAGGACCTACCAACTCTAGCTGCGTTTCCATTACCCTTAGATTTGCGCAAAAAGTAAATAGCGCAATAAAAAACCGGTAATGGAAACACCTGAATTTCGAAAAAGGACTAAAATATCGCCAAAAAGTTTTTACGCTCTCATGAGGTGGTTTTTCAGACGTTTCGATATTGAAAAATATCGGAAAAGCACAATGGAAACACTTTTTCCACAATTATACGTCACCAGACGTGAGGTACCTGGTCACATGACCAGTTCTCTCGGAGTAAACATGGCGTGGTACATGTGGACAGAAGAGGAGACCGAGGCTTTTCTTGCCATTCTTGAGAAAAACATCACTGCCATACTAGACAGCAAACAGCAGAGGAATGCAGAGTGTTATAAGGAGATAGAAACAGGTTTTGGGCGTCCGTCTTCCTGTAGTGAAATCTCGCGGGATGATATTTTACGAGAGTTACGATGCTTCCGGCCAGAACAACCTTCAATGGAAACACGTTCAAAGCGCAAATATACTTTGTCGAAATTTTAGAAATATCGCTTTTATTTTGCGAAAAGCTGTAATGGAAACCCAGCTTCTGACGTCACGCTTCACTTTCCCTGTACTTGTAAATAGAAGACAAAATGCGAAGATGGAGATATCCATGCTTATGCTGTCGGACTCCGACGATACACAGGGAACAAATTTAACACAACAATGGAAAAACGCACACTTATAACTACATGGTTACAAATTAGAACATTAAGGCTTCATCTCACCTTAAAGGGGAACTTCAGTTTTTTCAACCTGGGGTCTGTTTCCATATGTAATTTCATACATGTGAGTGATGGAGAAATGAATTTTCGACATAGCTCCAGTATTTAGCCAGGCAGGCAGCTTAGCAGCTCAGCTAGCAGCTTGGCCAGCGAAAAGTATGGGGCAGCTGGCCCCCCCGCGTCAAAGTCCGCCCTAACGTGCTTTTGCCCCACACTGACCGGCTCAGTCTCAATGAGTGTCCCACAACATACTAGAGATGAGAAGTGAACAAAAGCCTCCACATTACCTGGCGATCGCTCTTTGTTGTGGTCTGTATCCAAATCTCAGGACGCTAGAAAGCAAATCTCGTTCCGAAATCGCGCGAGAGCAAAAGCACGTTAGGGCGGACTTTGACACGGGGAGGGCAGCTGCCCCATACTTTTCGCTAGCCGAGCTGCTAGCTGAGCTGCTAAGCTGCCTGCCTGGCTAAATACTGGAGCGATGTCGAAAATTCATTTCTCCATCACTCACATGTATGAAATTACATATGGAAACAGACCCCAGGTTGAAAAAAACCGAAGTTCCCCTTTAAGTCCAGTTAAATGTTTCAGCTGGTATATCTGCCAGAGGTGACAACTTTGAGTCAGAAGTTTAGAATACATACTGGTTTCTAATTAACGGACTAAGAACTTAAACTGCAATCATCATCCTTTTAATAAATTAATAATAAACTTTTAGTTTGTTTACAAATAAAAAATTATATTCCTAAAAAAGAACCATCAAAATGACACCATTTATCAAACCCAGAAACTATGAAAACAGAATGAATCTGTGGATTTTCAACTTTTTGAAAGTCCTTTAACTACTTTAGCTGATGTTATGTGCCATACAATGGGGAAAAAAACGTTTTGACTTGAAATTTGGAGGGGCTTTGCTCAGTTGTTTCCTACTGTCAGCCATTTATTCATAATTCTCAGTTGGTCTTCTTTGGTCAAATTAACCGCAGTCATTCAGTGATATGTGCCACGGCATGGAGACTTCAAGTAGTGACGCTGGGAACTGAGAGTGGCGACTCAACTCCAAACAGAACACCTTTTTTTAAATTACAATATCGATATTTGCCAGCAGCGTATCAATTGTGTTTTGAGGTCCTATAGCAATGATATATTGGCATATTGATCTTTTGTCCCACCTCTAGTAACAGCCAATCAGATAGTGTTGTGGATGGGACATTGCTTGAGCCAACAGAGTGGCTGTAGAAAAAGAAACCCAGCTAGAAAAAAAGTCAAAGGTGTACGTTTCTATATTTTGCGATAATCTGACATTGTTGTGACATTGTTCTTTACTTGCTCCCAAAACTGTTAAAGCAGCCGAAAGTCAGACTAAAAATGTGTTGTAGCCAAAGGAATGAGACTTAATGTGAGATTACCAAATTCCTTGTCCACATCACCATGAAAATAGATTCGTATTACTGGATTGTTTTTCATTAAATAATTTATGCTTTTGTGATTAGCATTAAAGGGAAAGAAATGTACATCTAAGCAACTTACACACAAAAAGACAATGATTTTAATAAGCTTATTTATTCCGCTTTCACACAGTCTGCATTTCTTTGCAGCTTTCCTTTGTGGCTATGGCAGCAGCAGTTATGCTGTTTTTATCCTGTCTGACATTTTACACTTTTCATGTTAGTGTGGGATTATAGTTTTTTCTTCTTCTGAGAAATATGTGTAGTTGTACACACTTTCACGTAGCTTTCCTTACATGCTTTAAATTTTTATGTTCATATTTTACTCGCTCTGACTGTTCAACACAAAGTACGTACAAATGGTTGCTGTTTCCATTAGTGTATTCAGAAAGTACTCGGGTCTCTTTGCTTTTTTTTTTCACATTGTGTGTTGCTGGCTTGTGCATTTGTTACTTAATTTTTTTCCCATGCCACTCTACACTCAGGCACCTCACACATGGTCTCTGGAAGCGACCATTGGGTCCTTGGCCACCTCTCTTACCAAGACTGTTTTCCTCGATTGCTGAATTTGACTGGGCAGCCAGCTCTAGAAAGAGTCTTGAAAGAATTCTGGAGGCCACTGATTTTGTTCTTCTGGCCTTCATGGATCTGTGCCTTTACACAACCTTGTAGCTGAGTTTGGAAGTTCTGATGTTCAGAATCAGTTGTGATATACCTGGGTGCTTGCATTATTATTCATCTCTCTTTAGCTCTTAGAACTTTCAGATTTTTTTTCTTTTCCTGTTGTCAGTTGTAGCCAAATTTTATTGGCTGTTTTTAAAGTTCATGTTGACACTAGTGATAATTGTTTTGTCTGAATTTTTTAAAGAAGTGTATCATTTAATCTAAAATGACATGTATCATTTCCTACACATAATTTCTTTCACAATATTGATTTAGTTTTTATCTTGGGCTTCCAGACTTTCCGTGAGGGATTTCATCTCGGATATGAATTGGACTTTATTAGCTGTAAACCATATCTATGCTATTCGCTGTTGTAAGGAAATCATGTATACGTTTTTAAATAGAAACTTGGCTGCAAACTTTGCTTTTACCATGCTTTCTTCAGTGTTAGTACTTCGTGTTAGAATGTAAATAATGTGGTTAATTAATTAAATATGTGTTTGGAACAAGAAGCACCCTTAAAAGCTAGGCCATGCCATCCACCCGTCACAAAGCTCTGGATAAATGATATTTGAAAGGTTAAAAGATCATGTATTATGTTTGAATGTAAATGAATCTACACTTCAGGGTCACCTGTTCTGTATGGGGTAATGTTATCTTTATTGAATTAACCAATAAAGGAGTGAGAGACTCTTATTTCTCCGGTCAGTTTGCCTCTGAGAAACAAGACTATCATTCATTACCGTAGACAGTTTAGTAAACCCTACACAAGCTATTGTTTTGCCACCTTTGCAGAGGACTGTGAGAAGTTCTTAAAAGATTTTGTTGAGAAGACAGAAAATGTCAAGGCATCCACTTTTCCTGCTGACACTGTCGATGTGTAGAAGTATATCAAAGATGATTAACGGCAATGGAAGAGAACCTTAACTAGAATTCAAGTCTCATCACAAAATATTGTTTCTAATTCATCATACGGTATTGAATGTAAAATGGTGAGTGACGGAATGAACATTGGGCATTTGCTTATCGATGGACACTGTACTTAACAATGTTTCCTTATCCCCTCACCTCGTAAACTGTGGTAGATACTACTTGGTGGCTATATTGCTCTCAGACAGGTGTTTGAGCAAAAATTACTTTGAAAAATGTAGAATAAGGTGCCGTAATGTTCTCTTGCTGCCTGATTCAAATTTGACTAAAATGAAACGGTGATTTTATCTACATGTCGTTTCCTATGAGTGGAGAAACGGTGCGTGCTGTGCCTTGTAGGAGCGGAGTGCTTTTTTAAATGTAGATACCTCGGTTTACTGTGCTTGCGCTAGCCATTCGCCACAGGCGAAGCCTTCCTGAGGATGGCAAAGCCATTTTTAGCATGTTTAGCCACGGTGGCGAAGCTAATTTTGCCTAATAAATGTGAAAAAAGGGTTAACTTACACCTTTTTCATAATTTGCCGAACGATAATCAAAGAAAATAACAAACCGTGTCTCCTTTACTGAAGAGCGCTACCGAGTATAACTGGAAGGACCCGAATGCTTCCGATCATTATTAGATTCACGTGTCCCATCTCAGCCAATCAGAAAAAAGGATTCGGACTACTGCTCTCGCTCTCTGCACCTGGCTTACTCCATTTGCACCAACACCTTTCCCCCTTTGCCACACACACACACACACACACACACACACACACACACACACACACACACACATATATATACACACACACATATATACACACACACACACACACGTGCACATACACTTCCCTCATCCCCAATCCCCTGGTCCTTGTGCATCCCAACTTGTTAACCCATGCGTTTTTTTTCTTCCTGTATTATTGCTATTTAGGCCTTCAGCTGCTATTTGGCTGGCAATTAATTGGTCATTTCATTGTTTTTGAATCTGTCCATTACTTTCTCAATTGAGTGATTTGTTCTATAAACTGTCAGAAAAGGGTGAAAAATATAGTTGTATCAGTATTTCCCAAAGCCCAAGATGATGTCCTCAACTGTCTTGTCTTTTGTCCACAACTTCGCGCGCTGAAGTACAGATACTGAATAAGTGTGGTAAATGTGGCTAAACAAAATTCTAGCACTTTAGCCACAGTAGCTAGAGACAAATTTTCCCTAGTACAAGCACAAGTTTATCATTTTCATATAGTGGTTAAAGCATATTTGTGGTAAATAATAGTTTAATTTTTGCAGCCCTGCTACTGCACTAGCCATTGTAATTGAGTGAATTACATTTTTTCTTTCTCTTGTTCAGTCTGTGCGTTCCTTCCTGCACTCTAATCAACTGATGTTTGAGCTGGACCTCTCCTTTTCTGCCTCCACTTTTGTCAAAGTTGTTTGAAGTCTGCACAACAGTTAAATAACTTTTACACATCAAGGAGGAACACACTGACAAGGCCAGAAATAAGTTATACCACCGCTGTGGCTAACGCAGTAGTTACCGCCACCAGTTGGGGTAGGGCTGCAGCTAACGAAGCCTCGAGTAATCGTTTGAGCATGAAACGGCATCAAAAGCGGAAGTGAGCGTGCAATGCAACAGAAATCACCATCCGACCGGAGCGCGGAACACGGACGGACATCGGCGCTGCATTGTGCATATATTATGTATGCATGATGCAGCGCGGACATCCGCGATCTATCGTAAACACGGATGTCAGCGTTTACTGTACAGCTGTATCCAAACGCGGACATCCACACTGCATCATGCATACATAATATATGCACCGACATCCGTCGGTGTTCTGCGCTCCAGTTGGATGGTGATTTCTGTTGCATTGCGCGCTCACTTCCGCTTTTGATGCCGTTTCATGCTCAGACGATTACTCCAGGCTTCGTTAGCTGCAGCCCTAAGTTGGAGCAAGAACAGCTAAATGTTCATCATTCACTCGCACAACTGCAACCACTTGAGATTTTAACACACACTCCAAAAAAAAGTTGCGTATGTGACCACTTTGGTCGCATTCTGGAGCCCTTGGTTGATGGACTCCAAACATACTTCTGGTCATTGTGGCTAAATAGCGAAATTTTAGTTTCATCTGACCACAGACATTTACTTCCAGGAGACTTTTTCGGTGCCCTTGTGATCAGGAGCTAACTTCTGTCAAACTTTAAGGTGTCATTGCTCGAAAAGCAGCTTCCTCCATGTATGACACACTTAACCTGCTTTTTGGTGTTTCTTGGTTGTCTCTTGACCATCCTGACCAGTTGTCCCTCAGCAGCTTGTGTTTTCTCCCTAATTGTGGCTTTGACACGATTGTGCCATGCACTTCATACTTACAGTGGTTTGAACACGATTGTAGCTGCTTTGAAATGGAACCAAGCGACTTTCTTGACTTGTTCGAGTCAGTCATTGGCTTTATCAGATTGTTGCTTTTGTTTGAGATCCTCAGACTTTCTAACTGTAGTGTTTGTGGCAGAAACTAAGGAATGTGTAAAATGGCTCATATTTCAATTGCCACAAGAAGTCGCCTGCAATCACTCGTGAGAAATTAGGAGGCCATGGCACTTAAAAAAAAAAAGAAAAAGAAAAGAAAAGCACTTCCTACATGATCAACACTGACAATTCAAGTATTTATTTTTGAGCCAGCAGATTGAGTCATATTTGCAGAAAACCTGTAATATCTTTGAAAAATAGATGTATTTTTTGTGACAAAGACCCATGTTTTTCAGGATTTCCATCATGGAAAATTCTTCAGTGTTACAGAAGTCACTAGCAACTCAGGACTACTATGATAAACATGGGTTTGTAAGCTTTAGTTCATGACTGTATATATAACCCTAACCCTTATTAATCAGATAAGTACTGTAGGGATTAATACATTTAACCTCCACAAAAGCTGAAGTTATCTCCTCAGTATGTCTAACTGAAAAACAAAGTCTCTACCTATTTACTAGAACAGAAGCTTCCATATTTGATATAATGCTGCTGGGTTTATAATGCGTTTGATGCCTGATTCATTACACACAGTTTAGCTGGAAGGAATCTAGAGGAGACATTATTTCAAACTTTATCTTTTTGTAACATAAATATATGTAATATAGTCATCATTCATGGTTAGTCTTCTATTTATTTTTTTAATTAATTGTTTTGATATTGTTTATTATTGGCTCTGTGGTCTGTTAAATTAGACATGTGTTACTGATATTGTGACATTGTCTTTCATTGTCTCCTGTGAGTTTGTCTGACTTTTGTATCACTTTTCTTTTGCATGGATAATCTTACTTTCTTCTCATCCCTAGGGGGGAGTTGTGCATCTATCCACAATCAATAAAACACATTTGACAAATGGACAATGTATATTAACCTTTTAATAAGAAAGCCAAACTCTTTCTGATGTATGTTCAGCCTGTACAACTGATGTAGAGAATGTGCTGTGACTGACTGAGAACCTCCTAAATAATGCTGCTATTTCCTCAGGTGGTATGGCCAAGAGAAGGACTACAACGTCCTAGTCATGGATCTGCTGGGACCGAGTCTGGAGGATCTGTTCAATTTCTGCTCTCGCCGATTCACCATGAAAACGGTCCTTATGCTGGCAGACCAGGTAGCTACATCATACACGCTTCCACTTGTGCAAACCTTTGAAAATGTGAACATGTTTAAGGAACGTAGTTCAATACAATTGTAGGGTGGTACTTCCTCTTGGCAAGAAGGTCCAGTTTCATACCTAAAAACATGTTTTCTTTGTGTGGAGTAAGCATCATCTTTTCTTGGGTTACCTGAAGGGACATGAGGTTCCTTGCACAGATCAAAGCCATGGGGTCTGGTTAAAAAAGAAAAGAAAAAACGTTTTTCTAGACAGGAGCCATTTCGATAGCGCAAGTGCAGTTAACGTTTGGTAATATGAAATGGTTATTTAATAATAGCTGCTTTGACCATAATGTTTAAAACATGTACTCTAATCACAGAAAACTCCACTCTTTGAAAATAGCCACTATAGATAATCATTTGGTTCCAACTTTGCTGAATTTTTTTAAATAATTGTTGGTCGCTCAGCCTGCTGGAGGTGTGTTGATGCAATAACTGAGTGGAGAAACTAGGGGCATCTCTCTAAACAGCGACCTCGTTGTAGCTTTCATACTGTCTGGCATGAGCAGATATTCAGCAACTGAAGCATTTTGGGTGCAGTTTTATTTATATTGTAAATAAATATATATGTGTGTATGTGTGTATATATATATATATATATATATATATATATGTGTGTGTGTGTGTGTAAGAAGATGCGCTTCAATCAGGTGAAGAAGAAATTTATTTAGATGCTAAGATTAGCACATTAGTAGCAATATAGCACAGCATGAAAGTGAAAGCAGAAGTCTATTGATTTAAGTGCCTTAAATATAAAATGTTCCTAAAATTGTTGAATATTTGTAATACATATTTGTGACCTGAGTAATCTTTAAAATAATTCTGATTATCATTTTGCTGTATTTGTGCAGCACTATCTTTAGTACACTGTTCCTATGGTGGGTGAGATGATGATTAACCGTTGCCTTTTTTAAATCTTCAGATGATCAGCAGAATTGAGTATGTACACACAAAGAACTTCATCCACAGAGACATCAAACCAGACAACTTTCTCATGGGTATCGGCCGTCATTGTAACAAGGTAAGATCTGTCCAGGTCCTGTATGTGCTGTAAGTATGGCTTCTTGAAGGTCTCTAGACCTGTTGGCAAACAAAGTCCACCATCCTGATCTCTAGTTGATGTCCATATTTATTTTTTTTTGACAGTTATCTCCCCATGTTGAGTTCATGTGTGTACTTGCTACCTCTTAAGCTAAAATAAGTTTTTCGTGGCTGTGGCTAGACCCACCATCAATGCTGTTTCAGACAAACTGTGCAATAGCAGTTGGTCCATGGCATGATTTAGGACGCCTGCAGCAGTATCATATGTATTCGCATAACTTTGAATGACAGCAATATTGTCTCGTCTTTTTACAACAGCAACCAATAATTACTCGTGAAATTAAAATCTACAAAGGAGAGAGGACATAACCAGTATTGATATGTTAATGTGTTGCTTGCCTTTGAAAGATGTAAGAACTTAAAATGCAGTGGATGCCTTCTGAAAATTTAAGTGCCGTATTCATGGTACTAAATAGCCCCGCTGTCAATTTTGAAGTTACGACACACAAGTAATAGGACAAAATGTTATTATTTTTACACTCTTAGTGTACACTGACCAGCCACAACATTATGACGACTGACAGGTGAAGTGAATAGCATTGATCGTCTTGTTATAATAAAATGTTCTGCTGGGAAACCTTGAGTTCTCCCAACACAAGAGACCAACAGAATATTATTCAGGTGGTCATAATGTTATGCCTGATCAGTGTATATTATTTTGTCATTTCAGTTGTAGGTTTTATTTAGACATTTTCCTGTCAGTGTCATTATCATGATGTGTAAATATTAATATTCTTTATGTACAAGTTAAAGATTTCCAATGTTCCCTAAAAGCTCCCCATATTAGTTTTATTGTTGTAATTGCATTTAAACTGGGTTGGACATTGAAAGAATTTTGATAGTTATCACACAAACAAATAGTGCAATAACAGCGATAAACAGATGTCATTTACAATAAATCTGTCTTTTATTTGGATCAGCCCTGATTTTGCTCTTTTAGGCTATGTTACAAGGAAGAATGCACACACAAGTTAGTAGAAAAGTAAACATGAACAACCATAAGAAGAGTTGGACATTGGCACAAGACGAACAAAATGTGGGAGAGAGGGGTCACACAGCATCAGTTATTTGAAAATGGGTCAGATTTCCAAAATAGCAGACACCTGCTGATGTCTTTTTGTCACTTCATAGATATTTTTTCTCATATATTTTCATGTATACAATATGATACAGCACATGAAAGTAAATACAGCTCCCAGAAACTCTACCCAATATGCACTACATCTGTATGTGCCAATAAAGGTGCTTGATTCTTAAAACAGCTCTACAGCTAGTTCACTCCCACAGTTTAACCTTGAGAATGACTTTGCTGCCTATAGTGCCATTACCAACTGAGTGTAGTAATGAGTACACTGTTCCATATAAAACACCACAACTACTAACTTTAGAAATGGTGGCAATTAACATCTGAATGTTACTAACTTTGGAGCGACTAATTGCAGTGGTCATATCGCCTTCCTGCACCAGATGTCTGCTTTGAAATGTATCATTTCACATGCTTGTTAACGTCATCTGTCTTGCAGCATGTAAACTACATTCCTGCTGTTAATGCAATTTTTTAATTACAGTTTTTCCATTATCATATATTGTTTATATTGAAATTAAGCTCTGTAGCTGAAGTAGGGATACAAATTACTATAAAAAGTTTTGACCAATAGTCATCCACATTAATCAATAATTAGTAGGTTATGGAATACAGTTGAAGTTTCTCCAAGTGCTGATGAAACAGTTTTTGACCAATAAAAAAAACAAGTTTACTCCGTAATAGTCTTAATTATAGTCTGAAATTCATTAACGGATAAGGTTAAGTCTGAATTAAATGTCAAACAGTGGCTTCATTAGAAATTGCTTTTCAACTAGTGATTCAACATAAAGTAACAAAGCAAATGAGCTGTACTTTCCCCAGTAAACCCTCTGTAATGTCATTAATTTCTTCACAGCAGCATCAAAGTGATCCTCACACCAAATTTACATAATGTGATTAACTTGTTCACTATAGTAGGGCTCCACAGTCCAAACCAAGACCAAAAACCTGTCAAATGCAACTAACCACTCATCGCATTGGTGTGACCAGTGACAGCAGAACTGGCTTCAACTAGAGTAAATTTTGCATTGCAACTACTTATTTCACTGTTTTCAAATAGTCTAAATTTTGTCCACACACCGGTTTTAGGTTTGTTGCTGCAGTAACTGAATGTGGACTTAGATGCTTCACTGTGCCGTGTTACCTCTATGGCATCTACCGATGGCCGTAAGTGGCAGTGGAATTATTGGTATATTGTAGTATCTGCATGTAAGTAATTTTGTGAACATGTGCAAAGGTTAGTTTCAGAATACTGGATTACTGTTTGTAGCACAGACATCCTCACTGGCACGGCAGGAGCAGCATTACTTAACTAACTTTAACATACAAAGTTAGTGTAACACACCTGAAATGTCTTCGGCATTACTCGGCCTCTACTTCGATTAGAAGCTGCTCACCAGCTAGGTCAGTCAACCCTACCTGGCACATCCCTTTGCACAAATCTGCCCCACCTTGCCCTCTGCAGCTGAGCAGAACCAACCTGCTGCCACACCCTCTGCACTGCATGTGTCTCAACCTGCATATTTGTTACACCATACCACTCACCACCACGAGTGCATTCTCAGCCTGTGGGAAGCACAGAGATACGATAAAGCACCCGACATGATCGGTTGCATTTGATGAAAAGAATGTGGCCAAAGTATGGCTGGGAACAGTAGTTTTAGCTGTTAGGTGTACCAGTACTACTGATGTGAAAAGTTGGTCTGGGACCCGATGTATTCAGCATTAGAACAGGTAGAACAGCAATCAGTCAGATAACAATTAGTACCCCTAGTTCAATGTCCATAGTTGGAACTATTTGTATTTGTTTATGTCCAGTTTCAATTAGAGTAATGTTGGACTGTGTACTGCATTGTTTCTGAAGAATTGTTTGCATGCTGGACAAGAGTGCTGATTTTCTAGCTACCCACATAGTGAAAATGTTCAAGCTCTTTGTCTCCTTGACATGTTAGTTGTTGTACATGGTCTGAGTTGTGTATAATCAAGTTGCTAGAAATAAGAGTATTATATACCCATTATTTTTTGGGCTTGCAGTATTTGGTGAGTTGAAGTGTGGGATTTTTTCCTCCTTTGTCATTAATGTGTAGTCTGCTGTTTGTCGTGTGTGAACACAGCAGTTCCTCTGAGTCTTTCTTGCTGATTGATAGAGGTGCCTTTGGAAACCTTCCATTTTTCACAATGGAGTAGAGCTTGTTAAATGCAGACAGTGCTCATTTGACAAAAACAGATGAATTTTTTAAAATGCGGAGTAGTTGTTCTAAATGAGTTGTCTTTTCTATTTCAAATTTAACGAATTTAAAACATTGTGCTTGGTGAATGGATACATTTGATTTAACTTTGTTGTTGCACAGTAGAAGTATGGGATCACTAAAAGGAACTCTCTTCACTTCGACCGAATTTATAATCCGTGGTACTAGAATAGTCGTTAGCACTGTTTTGAGGATGTATTTGTCTTGTCAGGGTATTAAGTTTTTGTGAGTTCATGCATTGCACTTCAGATATCTCTGATATACCATAATGTTCACTAATCAACCACAACATTAAAACCACAGACAAGTGATGTGTGTGACAGTTAATTACTTTCCAGTGCAATGTTCTGCTGGCATACCTTGGCTTATGGTATTCAAGACAGTATTAGCTTGACATAAACCACCTACTTAAACACACATGTAGACATGTGCAGCACACACACACACACACACACACACACACACACACACACACACACACACACACACACACACACACACACACACACACACACACACACACACACAGACCATCAAAGAAGATGTTAACAGTGATGTTAGAAATTTAATCTAGCATAAAGTTAAAATGCTTGCTAGTGCATGCAGAAAACATACATAATACATTAAAAATGACAGAAATGCTTCACAGTTTCAAACATCTCTGTCCTCCTTTACTCAAAGCAAGTTCACGTAATTGTCAATTCTAGTTATTGTGACTTAATAGGCAAAAGACAGCAATCTGTGGTTTGACACACTAAAATGGAGGCAAAAACAAAATAGATTCCTTTCAAATAGAATAATAATTGATTCTGAAGCAAAAGAAAATGCCCAGAATTCTAATTTTGACTTTATCATGTACACCTCCACCTCAAGTCAGACGAGGACTGAGTACAGCTTTAGGTTCAACTGGTCCTTTATGTTTGCATTGTAGAACACCTCACAATGACTCAGGTGGTAGAGCAGGTCATCCATTAACTGCAGTGTTGGCAGTTTGCCTCAAGCACCTCCATGTGCCAAAGTGTCCTTGCAAGACACTAAACCGTAAGGTACTCCCAATGGCAAGTGAAAACTTTGCATGGCAGCTTCATCGCCATTTGTGAGAGTGCGTGTGGGAATGAGAAACGCATTGTGGACGCTTCATAGACCCTAGTGAAGGTTAAAAGACATTATATAAATGCAAACTACCGTTTAGGTGAGTCCCTGTTTCAACTTCAAAGGTGCTCTGTTTTATTCAGCAGTTAACAATTTAACTGAGTGTCAGACCAGAATTTTTGGTTGCCTTAAAAGGACAAATAAGGAGCGCAAGCTTGTCATTTGTTAATAAACTTATCTTGCTTGGTTATGACTTTTGTGCAGCCTATGATATAGCCAAGTAATTTGGATGCCAGTAACGAATGTAAACTTAACATCCATTGGTTTTACCATTGGTAAATGAACACGTACATTAGAGATAAATGTAACACTTCAGAGCATCAGAGAACATCTTAATGGTTGCTAGTGTGAGATAGTCATGTACACCAGTGTTATTTTGGCTTATTTCTCACTTCCCTACAATACTAATTCAACTTTAGTAAAGGCATAACCCATTGTTGATCCTTGTTTAGTCACTTAGAGGGATTTGCACTCTTTCAGAGAGCCTGTTCAGATATTTTTCTGTTAGCACACATTTTGTATGCATTCAGTTTTTTCTATTTATTGTTGTTGAAAAATGGACAACCATTGGCCATTTACAATTTGCTGTCCGAATCCTATCTTGTCCCCAAGGTCTTTTTTTGAGTGATGGTGTAGCTTGTCTGCAATGACCCTTATTGTCTCTGTCAGACATTATATAGTCGTGTCAATGTCTCCTAGATTACAGAGACACTTCTGGCTTGTTGTTGTACAGCGTTGATCTTTCCATGGTTGTCCTGACAGAAGAAAATCACGAAAATGTGTGTTTCTTCTTGACTGATGGCCATGATGATCATATCTGTACCTCAAATATTTAAAGTGGACTTCTGTGTTTGTGAAGGCCCAGTCTTGGATGTGCAGAAGCGGGTACCTATCCTAGCTGTACAGGACCCAGTTAGTTTTGTCAAAGAGAGAAAACCATGTGGGTGCAAACAGAAGTGCCTGTTGTACTCATTTTGATTGTGACTAAAGGTGGATAGAGGCTATGTAATTTTGACCCCTGCCCCTCTACTGTCTGCCCTAGTGTTTAGACTCGTCAGTGGGGAAGAGGAAAAGAAGCTTGGCTGTTAGCTCTTCTCAGGACCCATCTTTCTCAGGATTAAACCAGGTGTGACTTTTACCACAACATCAGCTGCCTCACAACAGCACTTGTCGCTTTGCAATCATACCCAACTACACAGGTTTAAAGTGATCAAACCACAAGCACCCATCTTGGCCCTGTATAATACCCAGTGTGTGTACTCATTTAATATTCACCATTTTACAGGGGTTGATGAAATCTGACTTTCCATTATAAATGCCTAAGAAACAGACATTAAACCCCATTTGTTATACAAGGGGTCCCGGTGTCTCTAATCATTGCTCAAATGCTTCCAGATGACCACATTATAACTTTGCATCTGAAATGAAAATATTTTGCATCCATTCACATATCTCCATTTGTATAACCTCTACATGTAAGTTATATATAATGTTGGGTAATATTACAAACAAGTAAACCAATAGTGAAACTAAATAATAACAGTAATGATAATAAACTTTTCCTTCTAAAATTGCAAGCAACTTGCCATGGGTGTTTTAAAGACATATGGCCCACATTGTCATACTTGGTGACAGGGTATTTCAAAGCTCAAGGGAATAAATCAGAAAGCAGTCTTCCCTGTGTTCTTGTGGAACATTGGGAAAATACTATAAAACAGGTACTTAAACAGTGTTGTGGGTGGATCATAAAATAGAACAATTTCTAAAAAAAAAAAAGATGGTGCTAGCTTATTTAAAGATTTACAAGCAGGTTTCAGTAACCACAATCACCCTAATTTTTATATATATACATATATAGAAAACCAGTCAGAAGTTTGGAGGCACCTTCTTATTTAATAGTTTTTCTTTATTTTCATGACTATTGTAGATTCTCACTAAAGGCATCAAAACTATGAATGAACACATGGAATTATGTAGAAAACATTTGTCTTCTGCTTACCGTTGTTGTAGCAAGTTATTTGACTTTCTGTTGCCTTGCTATTACGCTACCGGTCAGAAGTTTTAGAACACCCCTCTTTTTCATTGGCAATTATGCATGTCAATGGCTCATTGCACTCTGAAATTAATAGAACAAATAGAACAAATCAACAAATTAAGTTTAAAAAAAAATCCATTTAGAAACCAAAGTGTATTCTAAACTTTGACTCAAAGTAGCCACCTTTAGCAGATGTACAGTGGGTACAGAAAGACCCCTTAAAATTTTTTTACTCTGTCGTTGCAGCCATTTGCCAAAATCAAAAAAGTTCATTTTATTTCTCATTAATGTACACTCAGCACCCCATCTTGACAGAAAAAAACCCACAAATGTAGGAATTTTTGCAAATTTATTAAAACACAACTGAAATATCACATGGTCATAAGTATTCAGACCCTTTGCAGCGACATTCATATTTAACTCACATGCTGTCCATTTCTTCTGATCCTCCTCAAGATGGTTTTGCTTCTTTATTGGAGTCCGGCTGTGTTTAATTAAACTGATTGGACTTGATTAGGAAAGGCACACACCCATCTATATTAGACCTTACAGCTCACAGTGCATGTCAGAGCAAATGAGAATCATGAGGTCGAAGGAACTGCCCAAGGAGCTCAGAGACAGAATTGTGGCAAGGCACAGATCTGGCCAAGGTTACAAAAGAATTTCTGCAGCACTCAAGGTTCCTAAGAACACAGTGGCCTCCATAATCTTCAAATGGAAGAAATTTGGGACGACCACAACTCTTCCTAGACCTGGCCATCCAGCCAAACTGAGCAATCGTGGGAGAAGAGCCTTGGTGAGAGAGGTACAGAAGAACCCAAAGATCACTGTGGCTGAGCTCCAGAGATGCAGTCGGGAGATAGGAGAAAGTTCCACAAAGTCAACTATCACTGCAGCCCTACACCAGTCGGGGCTTTATGGCAGAGTGGCCCAACGGAAGCCTCTCCTCAGTGCAAGACACATGAAAGCCCACATAGAGTTTGCCAAAAAACACATGAAGGACTCACAGACTATGAGAAATAAGATTCTCTGGTCTGATGAGACCAAGACTGAACTTTTTGGTGTTAATTCTAAGCGGTATGTGTGGAGAAAACCAGGCACTGCTCATCACCTGCCCAATACAATCCCTACAGTGAAACATGGTGGTGGGAGCATCATGTTGTGGGGGTGTTTTTCAGCTGCAGGGACAGGACGACTGGTTGCAATTGAAGGATGGATGAATGCGGCCAAGTACAGAGAAATCCTGGAGGAAAACCTCTTCCAGAGTGCTCAGGACCTCAGACTGGGCTGAAGGTTCACCTTTCAACAGGACAATTACCCTAAGCACACAGCTAAAATAACAAAGGAGTGGCTTCAGAACAACTCTGTGACCGTTCTTGACTGGTCCAGCCAGAGCCCTGACCTAAACCCAATTGAGCATCTCTGGAGAGACCTCAAAATGGCTGTCCACCAACATTCACCATCCAACCTGACAGAACTGGAGAGGATCTGCAAGGAAGAATGGCAGAGGATCCCCAAATCCAGGTGTGAAAAACTTGTAGCATCATTCCCAAGAAGACTCATGGCTGTACCAGCTGAAAAGGGTGCTTCTACTCAATACTGAGCACAGGGTCTGAATACTTATGACCATGTTATATTTCAGTTTTTCTTTTTTAATAAATTTGCAAAAGTTTCTACATTTCTGTTTTTTTCTGTCAAGATGGGGTGCTGAGTGCACATTAATGAGAAATAAAATGAACTTTTTTGATTTTGGCAAATGGCTGCAATGACACAGAGTAAAAAATTTCAAGGGGTCTGAATACTTTCCATACCCACTGTAACAGCTGAGTACACTCATGGCATTCTTTCCACAATGGAAATCAAATGTTCTTCAGAAGGTTCTTCCTAAATCTGTTGTAGAAGTTTCTACAAATGTGTGGCACTTGAAGGTTGCTTTGCTTTCAGTCTTCTGTCCAGTTCATCCTAAACCAGCTCCATGGGCTTTAAGTCTGGAGACTGTGCTTCCACTCTGTATTTTCAAGCTCATCACCTTCATTTTTCCTAAAGTACTTCTGACATAGCTTGGACTGATGTTTTGAGTCATTATCTTGCTGTAGGATGAACCTCTGACCAACTAGAACATACTAGAGGGTTCTGCATGGAGCTGCAGAAGGCTGTGGTAGACGTTTGGGTTCAGGGTTCCTCTCACTCTGTACAAGTCACCGGTCCTGGATCCAGAAAAACAGCCCCAGACCGTCACACTTCCTCCATGTTTGACAGTTGTCTGGTCTTTTGATTCTGTTTTGGGTTTGGGTCTTTCAGACCTCTTCCTGTCAGAGTTTCTCCATTTTCTGAGTGCCTTTTTGTGGTGAAGAAAACTGGACTCACTGACACCTTGACTTTTTTTTTGTTTACATGTTTTCTCTATTGGAAAGACCCACATTTTAAAGTATTTTGATGATGTGTCTCTTATCTATTGTTAATCGCCTATTCCTTGCCATTTTATAGCAACACACTACTTTCTGCAGTACAATACTGTTCAAATAGTGGTTCCATGATGTGTTCCAGCACTACTTTTATGCAGACAAGAGGGGACTGGAAAGTGATCAAGAAAAGTTGCCACCTGTAGGATTTGGTAGCACCAGTTTTGAAGGCTTGATCAATCTCCATTGCTGCACAGCAGTTTTAAGTTGTTAACCCACTTCTTGTTCCCTGAAAAATGCGTTTTTGTATAATTCTGAAATGTACATTATTTTTCAGTATTGGGTAACCTTACCTTTTTTTTTAACCTCTGGCAGTTCATCACTTACCTTTTTACCATTTCAAGCTATTCATTGGACTTAAACTACTTGAATAAAAACTGGAAAACTCAAGGTGTTCTAAAACTTTTGGCCAGTAGTGTATATTTCGCTAGTCTGACCTTTTTCCTGTGACCACTGCCATCAACAATGCATTTTTGCTCGGAGAACTACTGTTTACTTTATACTTTGTTTTTGGACCATTCTCATTTACTCCTTAGAGATTATTGTAAGTAAATATCCCAGTCGATCAGCAGTTTCTGAAATTGTACCTGTCTGGCACTGACATCCATGCCATTTTCGAACTCACTTAAATCAACTTTCTTCCATAGTCACATGCTGGGTTTGAACTGAAGAAGCTGGTAGTGATCATGCCTACATGCTTAAATGCATTGAGTTGCCGCCATGTGATTGGCTGAGCAGTTGAACAAGGTGTGTGTGTGTGTGGGTGCTGTAAATATCTTCCATTTGTACACATCCCACTTAATTGTTTCATATCTTTAACTCATTTTTATATAACACAAACATGACCCAAGTATATACAGAAGGCAGTTTTTAAATGATTTAATTTTTTTGAAGGAAAAATGCTTTCCAGCCCCACCTTGCGCTATTTGATGTTTAAAAAAAAAAAAAGTAATTGCCCTTTTAGCCTAAGCTACCAATCTGCCATATGAGCAAATATATTTGAAGTTGGGTTCAATTTCAATAGCCACACCCATGTTTCATTACTGCTGGACTTGTTGAATCTAAAAATCACAAAATAGAACCTGTCTGGCATTATGAATTAGCTAAAGGGTCTCAAAAATTAGCATGTTAACATGTTCTAAAGACATTTAAGAACAGATACAAAATGAAGTTATTGATATTTCAGTCTGGAGGGTTACAGAGCCATTGCTGAAGCTCTGGGACTCCAGAGAACCACAGTGAGAGATGTTATCCACAAATGGGGAAACGTGGAACAGTGGAGAACCTCCCAGGAGTGGTTGGCCTACCAACATTTCTCCAAGAGCCCATCAACATCCAGGAATTCACGAAAGATCCCAGACAAACATAACAGCTGTAATATTCCTTAATTTACTTAAACAATCCTCAAGCCAATATGCATGTAGCATGCTTCATCAGGAATTAACCTCTGACATTCTCTGCTGCTTCTTCTGTTGTCCAAGCATGGTTGTATTATTTTTAGGTATTCCCTGGTTTTTCTTTGTTGCTAACGTTTCTATATTTATCCATATTTCACGTGTGTGGTGCACCGCTAATGTACCCATTGACAGCACTGTAAATCCTGTCAACAAAAACCTATATGAATAAGAAAGCCTAATGCCATTAAAGTCTAAAACTAATTGCTTGTGTATTTAAAATGTGGATTGATAAACACTTTGCTGAAGCAGCATGTGTAATAATAAATAATATGACAGTTGTGAAAGCTAATGGATTGTCCAGTGTGATCCTCTAAAAGTGTATGTGGAGAAGATGCACCTAAAATCTAAGATATGCAGCCTGGTTACAATTTCAAGTGCGTACAGACATGAAGCTGAAACGTATACGTAGCATAGTTACCACGTTATGGTAGCTTCAGCATGTAGAAAAACAATTTCAGTAGTATTTCCTTCTAAAAATGCATAAAACTATGTAATGGAGGTCTTACCAACTTTTTGTTTCTGGTCGTTTCACTTTTAACAGCGCTTTTTGTTATTGTGTGAAAATAAGTTTTAAAGCTTTTTCTTGCGGTGCTGGTTGTCATGTCAGTATTTATTGTATTGTTCTTTAAAAACAGTCGATCTATATGTTCAATTCTAGAGCTCATGCACAAATGTATTGACCCACAACTGTATGGGATGTATGTATTGTTACTTCAATTGAATCAAAACAAACATGCAGACATATTAAGCATAATACCCGTTTCAGACTTGTCACTGAATAAGCCAACACAGGGCGACATGAAGGCAGAAATATTTAGCCAATCATTTTGTAACTTCTTCTAAAGCAAAAACTTGTTACTGATCCCCAAACCTGTCCATTTTTCCACAACCAAGCAAATGTAAACTTTGGATTAGCTGTTACTTTGCAAGCATTGAGCAGTTTAGGGGTAGGTCTAGAGGCTTTTTGTGTTGTTGATCATCAAGCACACCTTGGATGGAAAAGAACTTGATTCTGCAGCGCATTTACACACAACACAATCATAAAACAAAATTAAGTGGAGATAGCTGACAAAATTGTCAGAGAGTCCAACACAAGTGCTGACTAAAGAACAGCATAGGTTTAGGAAAGCCCACTGCTTAACTGAACAAATTAGCCACCCAGGACACTGAAGGAATTTGCAACAGGAACGATTGATATGTTAAAGTAAATGCAAAACAGAGCAACCCCGATGTCTGGTATGCGATGGGTCAGAGGAGCTCTAACTGCATTCCACTGCTGAGTCTATTACATGCAGAAATCATGTATTAATTATCTGTAGCTGACAACTTTTAGCCATGTAGAAAAAGCATTTGAGTGAGTGTGGTCTTACAGCCAATATTTTATAAAGGAAAAAATGCTAATTGCTTAACTTTGTATTCATTTTTATAGTCGTAAAAGTTTGTTTACTGATTAAAAGCAAGCATTGCTCATAAAAACAGCATTAAGTGAAAAGCCTATGATGGCATGTGAGTGTAAGTCAATTTCATGTTTTGGGACATAATTGTTGATATGACAACTCCTCCCTGATGGCAGTCATGGTGATGCTGTCATAAGGATATCTTCATTGTACAGTAATATTATTTGGCTTTTTGTGTTTCACAGCAGGACCTGTCTAATCTATTGTGTTTTTAAATGAAGAAAATATGTTATAGTAATTTTATGCATCCAGACCTTTTATATACTTTGGATTATTATCACTGGTGGGCAGCACTGACTAATAACCACCATGTGTTCTCTCTGTCAGTTGTTCCTTATTGACTTTGGTTTGGCGAAGAAGTACAGAGACAACCGAACACGACAGCACATCCCCTACAGAGAAGACAAGAATCTGACGGGCACAGCACGCTATGCCTCCATCAACGCACACTTGGGCATTGAACAGAGGTCTGTGCACACAGTTACTTAATTTTCACACAGTAATGTAATCCTTTTTTCTTTTTTTAATATCTTTTGAATGTCTTTACGTTAATAAATAAGGTTACATGAGATAACATTGTTTTTAAGTGGAGCTGGAGTGTTATCAACACTGCTGCAACCTGCCTGCAGTATTTATTTCTGTGACAGTAACAGTAAAGTGAATAATCTATGTTTGTACTGTCAGAGGCACTGATGGCCTGCTTCTGTACTCAACTGTTAATAATATTGTCTCCAGTCGCCGTGATGACATGGAGTCATTAGGCTACGTGCTGATGTACTTCAACAGAACCAGTCTGCCATGGCAGGGATTAAAGGTATGAAAATATTACTGACTCATAAATGATTAGGGTACAAATTACTCACTGGAGCAAAGTTTTTTTTTTTCCTTGTCTTTTCATGTTTGTTAGTTGGTTTTATTAACACATGAAATGTGAGGATACTGAAAATGTCATATGCATAGATATGCTCCAGACAAAATTAGTAAAATAGCTTTATGCCACCAAGCACAAGTTGTAAATTGTGTTACTACAAGAACAGCTGATGGATGGTGATATCAACGTGGTTGTAATGCTATCGAAGCTATCTGATACCACATATGAATCACTCATCTCAAACCATCAGGGACCTTCTGTTTGACTGTCTCTGGTTTCTAAAGCATTTTTCATAATTTATTAGGCTATTTTTAATGTGAAATAATTGATCATAAAAATAAAAAAATTATTTAGTGAACTTCCACAACTAATTGAGCAGGTATGACAAGTTGTACAATTAAAAAAAAAAAAACTAAAATGTTTCTACATAATTTATGTAGAATCTCTGGAGTCTAAAAATTTGTCATGTGTCCAAAGCCTACTTTTGTAGGCTGAAGAAACTTCATAAATATACTTCATGGAAGAAATGGTTGAAGGTGAAGTCTTAAGTAACTGCTGTAAATGTACACATACTCCCACTTTAACTTTTTTGCACATACAGTGGGTACGGAAAGTATTCAGACCCCTTGAAAGTTTTCACTCTGTCATTGGAGCCATTTGCCAAAATCAAAAAAGTTCATTTTATTTCTCATTAATGTACACTCAGCACCCCATCTTGACAGAAAAAAACAGAAATGTAGAAACTTTTGCAAATTTATTAAAAAAGAAAAACTGAAATATAACATGGTCATAAGTATTCAGACCCTGTGCTCAGTATTGAGTAGAAGCACCCTTTTCAGCTGGTACAGCCATGAGTCTTCTTGGGAATGACGCTACAAGTTTTTCACACCTGGATTTGGGGATCCTCTGCCATTCTTCCTTGCAGATCCTCTCCAGTTCTGTCAGGTTGGATGGTGAATGTTGGTGGACAGCCATTTTGAGGTCTCTCCAGAGATGCTCAATTGGGTTTAGGTCAGGGCTCTGGCTGGACCAGTCAAGAACGGTCACAGAGTTGTTCTGAAGCCACTCCTTTGTTATTTTAGCTGTGTGCTTAGGGTAATTGTCCTGTTGAAAGGTGAACCTTCAGCCCAGTCTGAGGTCCTGAGCACTCTGGAAGAGGTTTTCCTCCAGGATTTCTCTGTACTTGGCCGCATTCATCCATCCTTCAATTGCAACCAGTCGTCCTGTCCCTGCAGCTGAAAAACACTCCCACAACATGATGCTCCCACCACCATGTTTCACTGTAGGGATTGTATTGGGCAGGTGATGAGCAGTGCCTGGTTTTCTCCACACATACCGCTTAGAATTAACACCAAAAAGTTCAGTCTTGGTCTCATCAGACCAGAGAATCTTATTTCTCATAGTCTGTGAGTCCTTCATGTGTTTTTTGGCAAACTCTATGTGGGCTTTCATGTGTCTTGCACTGAGGAGAGGCTTCCGTTGGGCCACTCTGCCATAAAGCCCCGACTGGTGTAGGGCTGCAGTGATAGTTGACTTTGTGGAACTTTCTCCTATCTCCCGACTGCATCTCTGGAGCTCAGCCACAATAATCTTTGGGTTCTTCTGTACCTCTCTCACCAAGGCTCTTCTCCCACGATTGCTCAGTTTGGCTGGACGGCCAGGTCTAGGAAGAGTTGTGGTCGTCCCAAATTTCTTCCATTTGAGGATTGTGAAGGCCACTGTGCTCTTAGGAACTTGAGTGCTGCAGAAATTATTTTGTCAGGCAAAGACTTCTGGCCAGATCTTTGCAATGACACAGAGTGAAAAATTTCAAGGGATCTGAATACTTTCCGTACCCACTGTAGTCTAGCTTATGACATTGGTTTTAAAGGCCAAGTTTATTCCCAGGGGAATGCAAATTAGGAGAATCCATTTGAACCCGATCAGTTTCTACGATGATCATGAGAATAATTTTACCACTTACGTCTTGCTCACATCAGATTATGATTAAATATGTCAAGGCATGTAAATTCCATATATGTATACAGTGCTTAACAAATTTATTAGACCACTTGTCATAGAACTAGAATGACTAAATAGTTATTAGTAACCAATATATGTTGCAAATACTAATGTGCTGATGCTGACAGTGTCACAGAGGTTGTATGCCTCTAGACATTTCAGTGGCAGTGTATTGCCAGTAATATCAGTGTTTTATGTTTTCCTCCAGGCTGCCACAAAGAAGCAGAAGTATGAGAAGATCTCAGAAAAGAAGATGTCCACCCCTGTTGAGGTCCTCTGTAAGGTAAGAACACATTAAACAAGGACAGTGGACAGTGGTTTGCACATCTTCCTCCACATCCACACAACTCTGCTGTATGAATGCATGTTTCCAGGGTTTCCCAGCAGAGTTTGCCATGTATCTGAACTACTGCCGTGGCTTGCGCTTTGAGGAGGCTCCAGACTACATGTATCTGCGTCAGCTGTTTCGCATCCTCTTCAGGTAAATATACCGGCAATTGTTGCCAGTTTTGATGTCACTGTTGATTGACTGATACTTTTCTGTCTAACTTAGACCAAATTAAATGTAACTACAATTCTGCAGTCTCTGAACTCCTGTCTTTGTCTCCTGCTACAGTTAAGCCCAAAATTATTCATAATCACACCAGGTTTTAATTTACAGTGAATTTTGTGGCTGCTCATGAAATGGGGTAAGGCTATGAAGTTATGTCCCAAGTGTTTCTATGTACAAGTAGCCAACGTGAAAGGCAAAATCAACACGTACAAGACATTCCACACTTTGAAGAATGTCAAATTGAGTGGTAGGAAACCAAGAGTGACCTGCAGGAGCAAGAATGAGTTTGAGAGCCCAGGAAGAATCCAAGGATCACCATCAAGGATATTCTGATGAGTGTAAATAATTCTGTTACCAGTATCTCAAAGGACACACTCCAAAGAACACCGGGCTTTTGGGCTTAACTGAACATGCTCCCTTCTCGTTCATTGATTGTTGATAATTGTGGGAGTATAAATACATGAACATATCAGGCATTAGGCACAGACTTTGTATACTTTCAGCATATTTGAGTAAATGTCTTTCTACCTTTTTGTCCTTTTTTCCCCCTTTCTTCCAGCTCCCTGTCTGACTTTTCTTTCTGTTCAGCTGTGGCTTCTGATGCTCAGCAGTTTTTCCTTGCTTAGTTCCTCTGTTCCTTCCCTTCTGCCCTTTGTAAATTCTGTGTATAAATGTTTATGCATATTATGTTGATGAAGTATGTTTATGTGTTTTAGGACTCTGAATCATCAGTATGACTACACATTTGACTGGACCATGCTGAAACAGAAAGCAGCTCAGCAGGGGGCCTCCTCTGGGGGCCAGGGCCAGCAGGCACAAACCCCCACAGGCAAGCAAACTGACAAACCCAAGCCTAACATGAAAGGTTAGTAGCAAACAGCCAAGTGACGTTTTTTACAGACACCAATTGCTCATGCATTCATTTAGCATTAAAGACTATTAGATTGTTTTATTCCCTAACCCATACCACAGTGCCCCTTTTATTAAAAACACAAAGAAAAAAATATGAACAGCAAATTGGAAATCAATAGCAAAACACCTCTTGATACATGCTGGAATTATGATGCCAAACAGCATTAAAAGTTTGAGGAGGCACCCTAAAAAATTATTGATACAATTGGTCTGTCTTGCAGAGGCAAAGACGTCCTTGGGGAATTTGACTACTAACTTTGCTGCCATGATATTCTGTTCCTTTGTTGGGGCTTGAAGACGGGCTTTCTCCTCTGTGACAGTGTTTTAATACTGACAAAATGAGCTGATCAAACAACTCTGACTTTTCTGCAGTGTTTCTTCATTAACTTACCCTCTCCAAACTAGATAATATTCACTGATTGTTGATTGGTTTTCCCTCCTTACTGCACACTTGTTTTCCTCTGTTAATGTACTGTGACCTGAATTGTCTACACATTATGTCAAGTTGATTATGACCAGCTGTGACTCAATGCAAACCACAACGTATTGCTGTCTGAGAGTAAAGAGTATGTATGTGACATCACAGTATGCAGAAGTTGCAATGAAATTATTTCTGAAGCCTCAGTGCATTTCCATATGTGATCAAAAGATTAAGTGCTTACCAGTCCAGCTCACAAAAGAATCAATGTGCAAGTTATGAAAGCTGAAGAGGGGCAAACTATTTTTCAAAAGGCATTGTATTGGTGACTAACAAAGCCTATGGTTTTCCAGATGAAACATTTTTAACAACCTGTTGGTATTTTTAAAGCCATTGGCTCTGAACTGATGGGTGGCAGTGCTGTTTTGACGAGGTTGCAGATGTTTTCATGAGGATAAAACAAAGTAGATAGAACAGTCAAACTTTTTCTGTTTTAATTTTATAGTACATTTGTTTCCCATGAGTGCTGCTGCTGCAGCTAGAAGATCCTGGTTTGCATCCTGACTTGGGATCTCTCTACATGGAGTTTGCATGTTCTCCCTGTGCATGTGTGGGTTTTCTCCAGGTTCCTCCCACAGTCTAAAAACATGCTGAGGTTAATCGGTGATTCTAAATTGTCCGTAGGTGTGAATGTGAGTGTATTTGTTTCTCTTTGTGTGTAGACTGGTGACCTGTCCAGGGTTTCCTCTACCTTCACCCTAAAGGCTGGGTTATGCTTTCCACATGAACGAGCTGCGCGGAATAAGATGCTTGGAAATCCACTTTAGAGACCGTGTGTGATTTTATCCTTCATGCAGCGTCTGCTCTCAAACTGCAGGGAGGAGTGTATCGCAAACCTAGTCTACTCAAGTACTAAACGAGAGTAGAAGAAGTTTGCCATTGTTACACCACTTACAACATGGTATTTTACGGAATAGTTGCATTTCAACATGAATTGTTCATAACCCGGTTGTCACAGTGATCTGTGTGATGAATCGTATAAATGCCTGTGTTTCTGAACTTCTGCTACTAGGAGCTCCTGTTCTTCCGCCAGCTTTCCAAATGTCTTCGTCCATGTAAATTTGGAATTGTGCGATGCGAAAACATTCCGCTTGAGAAGGACTGTGTGAGAAGACGTGGCTGCTAAAATGATGTACTTCATTTGCTCGGACCTCACAGACACAAGCATAAAACAAGCTTTAGTCAGCTGGGGTAGACTTCAGCTCCGTCATGACCCTAAGGAGGATTAAGCGGTGTATAGATAATGGATGGATGGATGTTTTCCATGAGACAGCACATTGGTGCAGCCATCTGCTGACAGTGTTGTCATGACAACAGTATCTTAAAGTAATGTTGATAGATCAGTAAAGTTATGCTCTTTTGAGCATTTGTATGGCGAATTAAAAAAGTTTCGACCACGACTCCATTAAATATGGATTTTTCTTGCATTGACAACAAGAAATAAGACCAAAATCTCAATGTTCTGGTTGCAGCAAGTGCTGGCACATGAAAAAAAAAAAAGAGAAATTTAGAAATTCAACACTCTGCTTCTAAAGACAAACATGTTAAACACTTTGAGAAGTTACTCCAGGAGTTGAGGGCTTCAAAATTGCCTGACGCCTTCTTGTTTGAAGCAAGAGCAGGAACTGTGTGCGCTTTACACCACTGCACACCGTGTTGTGTACAAGAATCCCCATACCAGTGCAGGGGAGCTCACCATGCATACTCAAGGATGTGCTTAATGAGTCTGCCACAGATGAGCTTGAGAGAATACCACTGTCAATTGATACCATGTGTAGGCAAATTGAAGAAATATAGATCACTACTGTGTATACTCCCCTATCAAAAAGGTCTTGGTTAGAATTTTACAGTTAAATCATAGAATGCTCATAAGCTGACAGTGGTATCAATCGAACTCAATGCAATTCTATTTTATTTATATAGCGTAAATTCACAACATACAGTGCCTTGTGAAAGTATTCGGCCCCCTTGAACTTTTCAACCTTTCGCCACATTTCAGGCTTCAAACATAAAGATATAAAATTTTAATTTTTTGTCAAGAATCAACAACAAGTGGGAAACAATCGTGAAGTAGAACAAAATTTATTGGATATTTTAAGCTTTTTTAACAAATAAAAACCTGAAAAGTGGGGCGTGCAATATTATTCGGCCCCCTTGCATTAATACTTTGTAGCGCCACCTTTTGCTGCAATTACAGCTGCAAGTCGCTTGGGGTATGTCTCTTATTAGTTTTGCACATCGAGAGACTGAAATTCTTGCCCATTCTTTCTTGCAAAACAGCTCGAGCTCAGTGAGGTTGGATGGAGAGCGTTTGTGAACAGCAGTCTTCAGCTCTGCCCACAGATTCTGGATTGGATTCAGGTCTGGACTTTGACTTGGCCATTCTAACACCTGGATACGTTTATTTGTGAACCATTCCATTGTAGATTTGGCTTTATGTTTTGGATCATTGTCCTGTTGGAAGATAAATCTCCGTCCCAGTCTCAGGTCTTTTGCAGACTCCAACAGGTTTTCTTCCAGAATGGTCCTGTATTTGGCTCCATTCATCTTTCCATCAATTTTAACCCCTTAAACTTCAGTGTACCTACTAATTTGCATAGGAATTTCAAGAATGTCCGACGGCTGCAAACGCGATTATATAAACACTATACACCGATGGAAAGCATAGATTCTCATGAATCCGCCGGTATAAATCACTTTCAGATGTGATTACCACAGCAGGTGAGAAAAACACATTTGTCCGACAAAAACTAATATTCATCCATCCGTTCTCTATACACGGCTTCAACGCACACAGCGCGACTCACATTTCTGGGTTCATTATTACACACAGAAAAAAATATTCCACAAAAAACGGCCATAATCCAACCTTTTACATCCAGACGACACAAGCCAGTAAACTATTTTGTCCAAAACATGTCCTGAAGTCGGTATAAAATCCACGAATCGGTCGTTTTCAAGGAAATGCACCTCGCGATGCGCGTCCAATATTCCCTGTATTTTTCGTCATTTTTTTTATTTAAAAATAGAATATTAGCGATTTTTTTTGTACTGAAAACGGCTGGAATTGACTGCAGCTTAAAGGGTTAACCATCTTCCCTGTCCCTGCTGAAGAAAAGCAGGCCCAAACCATGAGGCTGCCACCACCATGTTTGACAGTGGGGATGGTGTGTTCAGGGTGATGAGCTGTGTTGCTTTTACGCCAAACATATCGTTTTGCATTGTGGCCAAAAAGTTCAATTTTGGTTTCATCTGACCAGAGCACCTTCTTCCACATGTTCGGTGTGTCTCCCAGGTGGCTTGTGGCAAACTTCAAACGAGACTTTTTATGGATATCTTTGAGAAATGGCTTTCTTCTTGCCACTCTTCCATAAAGGTCAGATTTGTGCAGTGTACGACTGATTGTTGTCCTATGGACAGACTCTCCCACCTCAGCTGTAGATCTCTGCAGTTCATCCAGAGTGATCATGGGCCTCTTGGCTGCAACTCTGATCAGTCTTCTCCTTGTTGGAGGTGAAAGTTTAGAGGGACGGCCGGGTCTTGGTAGATTTGCAGTGGTCTGATACTCCTTCTATTTCAATATGATTGCTTGCACAGGGCTCCTTGAGATCCAAATCCGGCTTTAAACTTCTCCACAACAGTATCTCGGACCTGCCTGGTGTGTTCCTTGGTCTTCATGATGCTCTCTGCACTTTAAACAGAACCCTGAGACTATCACAGAGCAGGTGCATTTATACGGAGACTTGATTACACACAGGTGGATTCTATTTATCATCAGTCATTTAGGACAACATTGGATCATTCAGAGATCCTCACTGAACTTCTGGAGTGAGTTTGCTGCACTGAAAGTAAAAGGGCCGAAAAATATTGCACACCCCACTGTTCAGTTTTTTATTTGTTAAAAAAGTATAAAATATCCAATAAATTTCATTCCACTTCACGATTGTGTCCCACTTGTTGTTGATTCTTGACAAAAAATTAAAATTTTATATCTTTGTTTGAAGCCTGAAATGTGGCGAAAGGTTGAAAAGTTCAAGGGGGCCGAATACATTTACAAGGCACTGTACGTCATCTCACAGCATTTAACATAGAACATGAACAGGAATTTTAAACAGATAAACAGAGAACCTAACAATCCAAAGTTGCCATTGGATTCCCTATGAGCAAACAGTCAGTGATGGTGGAAAGAAAACAAATCCCTCCCCCCTAAAATAAGGAGGATAAAACAAAAGGCGGCCATCTTCCTCAACCGGTTGAGTGTGGGGATGAAGGGATTGGGATGGGATATAATTGGAGGATGGCAGATCTTGTCTAAGGGACGTGTCCCTCTTCATTGAATTCTCTGATACATTGTGACTGGAAGCAGCTCTTGCCTTCATATTTGAACACATACTGAAGACAAAGTATGTTTGTATATTGATTTTCAAAAAGTGCAGTGCTGCTGTTTTTCATGCTCTTAAACAGGGTATCGGGTGAAAAGGCCACTTTTGCTACATGGCTTTTGTTATCAAAATAACTGCTTGTTATCATTTAGGGTTTGTTGACATACGGAACAAATGGTGACAAATTGTTTTTGAATGAAAGCAGTTGTGCAATTCTTCAAGGAACCTGTCTGGTCTTTTTGTTCTGCTGCTTTGCTTAGTTAACAGCTTGAGTAATTTCTTGACGTTCTAGTACCGTCAAGGCACATTTAGGCTTCTCGATCATTTAAATGTTTATTTTTGTCAAAGAAAGCATTAAAGTTTGAAATATTGACACTAATCTCTGTGGTATAAATAAGATGTGAAATTATTCAAAACTGCTGTCAAGCACAATTCTATTACAATTCCTTGGCCTTATTCTTATCCATTCTTCCAGAGTGATTTTCACTGCATAGCTCATCGTGCAGCTTTGAGAAAGACCTTACAAACTGCATATCAAAACTAACAGCTCAATCAGGAATGGTGTGCTATGACATTTGGTAGTAATTCATCGTGTAGTTTTTGCTAAATTTGCCAAAAGCCATTTTAAAAATCCCCATTGCAATGAATAGGAAGTTGACAGGGCAACTGCAAAAACCCAGTCATCTTTGGAACCCTGTAAATCTGGTATAATTTACAGTAGAAAGTTTATTCAGTTTGATTAGGCCACAAGGCTTTGAATGTTATTTGTCTAAAGCTGGGGGATAATATCTTTGCTGTTTTTATGCAGATAAGTTTCATGAGTTTTTTGTTTTGAATTCTAAATTTTTCTTCAGTTACAATGTGTCACACTTGACTTCACTCATTCATCCCCCACTCTAAATTTTGACCAGAAAAATTTTAGGGAAAGTGCAATTACCATTGGCGCTTCTCCCATACATTACACTCTACATAAATGATTTCTACATAAATTTATAGGCATTTTTGTCCTCTTTCACCCAGTGTGACTCTCATTGTTGCAGAACACAGAACTTTCATTTTTTCATAAATCCTCTCAGAGCACAAAGTGTGCCTTTCTCATTGACACACTGTGCTCCAAAATGTTGGCTGAAAATCAGAAACCTCATTAACATTCCACCAGATCTATATAATGTACACCAAGCACATGGAAATGCATGTGTATTGAAAACAAGATTGTACCTCACACAGTTAACACATTTTTCAATAGAACGTATTGTATTTGAGCTGTGACCGTTTGTTCGAGGAGATCATCCTTAGTCTACCTGTCTGCTCCTCTCTCTGTACCCAAGATAAACTTAAAGCCCCTAGTTAGTAGTCAGGATGCACTGAGGTACACTACTCTCTTGAAATAGAAATTCTTAAATGGTAGAAAAGGCCTACCGGCCACTCTGACATATGATGGCTTTTTAAAATGAACACACCGCCTCATGTCTTCCTCCTGTGCTCGACTGTCTACACAACATCAACCCGATATTCAAAGGAGCTTACCAAGCAGTACTTCTTTCTGACTCTTTCTCACACACATTCCTGGACAAACCATTATTTGTTTGGGTTCACTTTCAAAATCATAGTTTGTACCCAGCTCTGTTGTGACCTGGGTTAAAAAATTTTTGACTTAAAAACTGCCTCAATTCCGTAGCCCACGACATACATTAGTATTTACAGGGAGTCAACAGGATTCTGTGAAGAAACAGCTCAAAGATGTTAAAAGGAACTGGTCAGGGTTTGTGAAATATGCAGGCTTATCCATGAAAAAATATACTTTAAAACGATGCCTTGTGTCATTATAGCAGGACATATCAACTGGCAGATGCTGCACTGGCACTAGTTATTAGTCTTACTGACAAAGTGTCGTAATTTTGAGATGCATCAAAGTCAAACCGGTTGCGATATGGATTTCAGGAAAAGCTCTGTTAGCCGTCAAGTGTAAATGTACAGATCAATAAACCCACCTGGTTGAAATTTGGAAGCAAGAGGGCAAATGTTTGGGTCTTTGTGCATCTTCCAGGGCACTGAAGTTGTCTTTGGGTTGCTGTGTAAGTAGGGGTATGGGGCCTGTGGTCGAGACATTTGTCTTTGGAGATTACGGGATCTCTTCAAGTTGATGGTTCCTGCTGTGGTGGAGATGCACTCTATTGGTGAAAATATTAGAATCCTGGGTTTAGGTGTTCCAATCACTTTGATGGCCACAGGTGTTTAAAATCAAGTATCTAGGCATGCAGACTGCTTCTTCAAATAATTGTGAAAGAATAGGTAGCTCTCAGGAGCTCAGTGAATTTATGCGTGATACCTTGATGGGTTGCTACCCAAGTCTATTGTGAAATTTCCTTGATTCTAAATATTCTACGGTCAGCTGTTCGTCGTATTCTAATGAATCGGAAGCAATTGGAAACAACAGCAACTCGACCACAAAGTGGTAGGCCACGTAAGATCACAGAGTGGGGTCAGTGGATGCTGAGGTGCACAGTGTGCAGAAATTACCACCTTTCTGCAGAGTCAATAGCTACAGACCTCCAAACTACATGTGGCCTTCAGCTAAGCTCAGGAGCAGCATAGAGAGCATCACGGAATGGGTTTTCTCGGCTGAGCCGCTTCATCCAAGCCATACATCACCAATGCAATGCAGTGGTCTCAAGCACACCGTCACTGGACTCTAGGGCAGTGGACACGTGTTCTCTGGAATGACAAGTCACACTTGTCTGTTTGACAATCTGATGGACGAGTCTGGATTTGGTGGTTGCCCGGAGAACCATACTTGTCGGGCTGCACTGTGCCAAGTGTAAAGTTTGGTGGACGGGGGGGTTATGGTGTGGGCTTGTTTTGCAGGAGCTGGGCTTGGCCCCTTAGTTCCAGTGACAGGAACTCTGAATGCTTCAGCATACCAAGACAATTTGGACAATTCCATGCTCCCAACTTTGTGGGAACAGCTTGGAGCTGGCCCCTTCCTCTTCCAACATGACTGCACCAGTGCACAAAGCAAGGTCCATAAAAACATGGGTGACAGAGTCTGGTGTGGATGAACTTGACTGGCCTGAACAGAGTCCTGACATCAACCCGATAGAACACCTTTGGGATGAATTAGAGTGGAGACTGAGAGCCAGGCCTTCTGGTCCAACATCAGTGTGTGACCTCACAAATCCACTTCAGAAAAATGGTCAAAAAATTCTCATAAACACACTCCTAAATTTTGGGGAACACCTTCACAGAAGAGTTGAGGCTGTTGTAGCTGCGATGGTTGGCCAAGTCCATATTAAACCCTACATATTAAGAATGGGATGTCATTGAAGTTCATGTGCATGTAAAGGCAGATGTTGGCAATACAGTGTATTTGTGTTTAATGGTTGTGCCTTTGTACGGACCAGCAGAAACTGAAACTGACAGACAGTGACGCATACACCAAATATTCACTTTCTGATTTGTCTCATTTATTACTACATAACATTTCCTGATGCTCCTAAAATGTGGCAGGTTTCCAGAAGACATCAACAGTAGAACTCACAGCAATGTTTAATAGTGAAAGTAAGAGCATAATGTGCGCACAATGTGAAGGGACCTCAGTGGATTGAGATTAAATAGCTGTGTAACCCTAAGAAAAATCAATTTGCTATGGAGCATAAAGATTGTACTCTGAAACAATGGAAGAAAGTCATGTGATCTAATGAGTCCATATTTCCAGTGTGATGGGCCCATCAGGATAAGAAGAGAAGCAGATGAAGTGATGCACTCATCAAGCTTTGTGCCTACCATACAAACCTGTAGGGGCAGTACTCTGATGTGGGGTTGCTGCCGTGTGTCAGGTCTGGATTCAGCAATGTTGTGTTCCCATAGAATGAGGTCAGCTGAATACCTGAATAAACTGAAGGAACAGGCCATTACATCAATGCAGTTTTTCTTCCCTGATGGCACAGGCATATTCTGAGATGGCAATGCCAGGATTCGTCGGGCTCACATTGAGAACAAGTGGATCAGGGAGCATCAGACATCATTTTCACACATGGATTGTCCTCCACAGAGTCCATACCTCAGCCCTATTGATGATCTTTGGGATGTTCTGGAGAAGACTTTGTGCAGCGGTCTGACTCTCCCATCATAAGTACAAGATCTTGGCAGAAAATTAATCTAACTCTGGACAGAGATAAATGCTGAGACATTTCAGAAGCTTATTGAAACGATGCCACACTGAATGAGTGCCACACTCAAAGCTGAAGGTGGTCCAACAAAGGATTAGAATGTATGACTTTTTTGTATTTCAACAACAGATCTGTGAGCAAGGGTGCTATTGGGGCCCTCTGGTGTCCCTGTGATCCTAATATTATTCCTCCAAAATCATCTTTTTTCGGTCAGGCGTCCCAGTTGCTTGATCTATTGTTCTGGAGCGTCCGGGGCCATTAAAGCTCTGCTCTGCATATCCCAGTGTATTGTGGTTAATTCTGGGTTCATGGCTGATTTTTAGTCCTTAGTCCTCATTCTAATCATATGTATATTTGTTAAAATTTTGTTGTTTCGCTCTTTATAACTGCTGCTTCTATCATAACTACAAAGTCTGCACATGAGGAGGGAAGCAATTCACGTTTAAAGATTTCGATGTCTGACATATGCTTTAATGACTGCATTTTGAATCTTCAATAGCATTGCCAGTTTATTACTTGTTTACAAAGCATACATGCTTGCAATTTTTTATAGCCCCAATATCTGTCAAAATAGTTTCACAACACTGTTTATTTTCATCCCCTTCCACACACATTTGTGTTTGGAATATGATTGTTTTGTAAAAATGCCCCAGCTTTCTGTTGAGTTTACTGCTGATGAAATAATGGGTGGAAACATACCTCAGTGATTCATCTTCCTTCAAGCAAGAAGAAAAATGACATAATTCTTTGATGTATCTTGCTTTGGCCTTTGAAGCATTTTTAGTGAACTTTATTCTGTGTTGAAGGCCATCTTTTGAGTGAAAGTTTTGAAACTTGATTTTGTCTTGAAAAAATCTATACTGCTGTAGAAATTATTTCAAGATGTGTGTGCACTAGATAGAGGAATTCCATCCTGTGTAAAGTGTGTTCAAATTACCTGATGGAGCGATGCAAAGTGAGTGATGGCTGTTAAGACCAACTGAAATCTTGACTGTACTTAAGATATGTCGCGTGTCTCAATTCCTGATCTTTATCAGACCAATCTTGCCTCCCTGTTTCCTTTCTTTGCTGCTGACCTCCTGCTTTCAGACAATAACCAGCTGATGTGCTGTTCAACCTGTCTGTCTCTGGCACCATCACCTGTAGACGTCAGATCACTGTGGTAATGGTGCTTCCTGTGTTTTTGTCTGTCTTCAGGTTTCTGATGGGTCTCTGCCCTGAGCAGAGCTGCCGATGCGTTGGTAACCAGGACCAACAAGTCTCTCTTCCTGGACAAGCGACAAACAGAAAGTCTGTGTCTTTCCTTCCATCACAACTATCTATGTAATGGAAATATATAGATTTACACACGCCTTTGTCAGTTGTGTTATCTATATAATCATATGTGTATATATAATGAAACTCCACTCTGAAAGAAAAAAATTTTTTTTTAGGATGTGGAGGCTGTAGCCCCCTGCCCCCGACCTAAGACACATCCCACATCCCTGTTTGTGCCCTCCTTTCAGTGTTGACTTTACGTAAAGTTTCTTTGGAAACTGAAGTTAAAATAGTCAGCTGACCTTTTGTTTCTCTCCCAGTGAAACTGTCTCAAAGCTTATCTTTCCCTTCTCACTCCTTAATTATTTCACTCCCTCCTTTTACCAAGAAAATGTTAAAACATGTAAACCTAAAACCTGTTCTCTCATTTTGTTTCATAACTGAATGATGAACCCTGGATGTTATTTACTAAAAATCAAAACTGTTGGATTTTTTTCTTGTTTTCTTTTTGTTTTCCTATGGTGATTAGGAGTTTGCCTGTTGACAATATAAGCGGCTGATGGCAACAGTCAATGGTAGAATGATGCTCTGGCTCTTTCCCTCTCTCTAGAGCTCTGAATTATTAAATCTCTTGTAAAACCTATGGTCTTATCCAAAAATGCCAATAAAAACATTACATAACTCACTTTCAAGCACTAGTTATTGTCAGCCACCTGCACAATAAAAATGTACTTAAATGTGAAGCCCTAGTTGTGTCCTGAACATGTACAACTGATGGAACAATTCTCAGTCCCCAGTTGTACTTCAACATTTTTTCATTATACATGTTCAAAAGTAGTTTGGTTTTACAGTGATGCTTTTTAACCTGCCACCACACAAACTGTGACACATGTAGTACTGAACTCTATATTATTCTTTTAAGTCTATTCTTTTAAATTGTATCTGAAGACTCCGTGTGTGCTCCATTGCAAAGCTGAACTTTGTTTTGAATATTTAAAGGTGGCACATCTTTTCATTGCTTTTTCACTGATTTAATGTCCCCAGTGTGTGTAGAGTTCCACAAAATAAAAGAGAATTTTCTTTAATTTTGTCCATTTCATAAAAGTGTGCTCTAAGCAGCCCTTCAGCTTTACAGCTTGTTTGGGAGCAGACCAAATGTTTTGTTGCTACTGACATTTGAAGAACTGAAGACCCACCAGTGTAAGGTGTTGGCTGCTAAATTTTATGTTAGTAATTGAATCCTATTGAACAGATCTGGGATTTATTGAATTCAAAAATAGTTCACGCAAATGTTTTATCCAAAGCAAGTCTCGGGAAACGACTACAAACTATTTGGAAATCAACAACAAAACAGACTACCGACAAATGCATAAAAACGATAACCCTTGCTGTGTGTTTCAGGTCGTTTTGATGCTGAAATGTCCAGTGGTAAAATAAAAAATTTTTAAAAAAGGATGTTTTTACCTTGACATGTTTCGACTGCAGTCTCTCAGAAGCTTCATCGGACGTGTCGATAAGACGTCATGAACACGTCAGGTGACGCTTCTGAGGAAGTTGGCGGACGCAGTTGAAATGGGTCGAGGTAAAAACATCCTTAATAGTCCGTAGTAATTTGTTAAAAAGAAACACTAATGAAGTGCTCTTCTGTTTTTTTTCTGCTCTTTGTAAAACAGCAAATTTATGGATAACTAAAATTAGATTTTAGCATTAAATAAATAATTTTGATGTAAGACCTTGCACATACTGGCGGATTAACTATTACAGAAACAACAGTAAATTTTGGTAACTAGCAATACTTTTAATTCAGGGCAGCAGTAGTAAACGCCTCGCAATGGGTGGTGGTCTAATAAATTTAAGCACCGTATGTATACACATCCTTACATACACACGATGCAACAACAGAAATCATCTATTATTGCGTATTTTTCACTCTTTAATGTCTGAGATCATCCAGCAATCTACCACAAGACCAAATTAATTTGGAATTTGAATTCAGTGTCATCAGCCACATACACACGTGGACAAAATTGTTGGTACCCCTCAGTTAAAGAAGGAAAAACCCACAATTCTCACTGAAATCACTTGAAACTCACAAAAGTAACAATAAATAAAAATGTATTGAAAATTAAATAATCAAAATCAGCCATCACTTTTGAATTGTTGATTAACATAATTATTTAAAAAAACAAACTAATGAAATAGGGCTGGACAAAAATGATGGTACCCATAACTTAATATTTTGTTGCACAACCTTTTGAGGCAATCACTGCAATTAAACGATTTCTGTATTTGTCAATGAGCGTTCTGCAGCTGTCAACAGGTATTTTGGCCCACTCCTCATGAGCAAACAGCTCCAGTTGTCTCAGGTTTGATGGGTGTCTTCTCCAAATGGCATGTTTCAGCTCCTTCCACATATGTTCAATGGGATTCAGATCTGGGCTCATAGAAGGCCACTTTAGAATAGTCCAACGCTTTTCTCTCAGCCATTCTTGGGTGTTTTTGGCTGTGTGTTTTGGATCGTTGTCCTGTTGGAAGACCCATGACCTGCGACTGAGACCAAGCTTTCTGACACTAGGCAGCACATTTCTCTCCAGAATGCCTTGATAGTCTTCAGATTTCATCGTACCTTGCACGCTTTCAAGACACCCTGTGCCAGATGTAGCAAAGCAGCCCCAAAACATTACTGAGCCTCCTCCATGTTTCACCGTAGGGACAGTGTTCTTTTCTTCGTATGCTTGGTTTTTGAGTCTATGAACATAGAGTTGATGTGCCTTACCAAAAAGCTCCAGTTTGGTCTCATCTGTCCAAAGGACATTCTCCCAGAACCTTTGTGGCTTGTCAACATGCATTTTTGCAAATTCCAGTCTGGCTTTTTTATGAGTTTTTTTCAGCAGTGGTGTCCTCCTTGGTCGTCTCCCATGAAGTCCACTTTGGCTCAAACAACGACGAATGGTGCGATCTGACACTGATGTACCTTGGCCTTGGAGTTCACCTTTAATTTCTTTGGAGGTTGCTCTGGGCTCTTTGGATACAATTCGAATGATCCGTCTCTTCAATTTGTCATCAATTTTCCTCTTGCGGCCACGTCCAGGGAGGTTGGCTACTGTCCCGTGGGTCTTGAACTTCTGAATAATATGAGCCACTGTTGTCACAGGAACTTCAAGCTGTTTAGAGATGGTCTTATAGCCTTTACCTTTAAGATGTTTGTCTATAATTTTTTTTCGGATGTCCTGGGACAATTCTCTCCTTCGCTTTCTGTTGTCCATGTTCAGTGTGGTACACAGCGTTTCACCAAACAGCAGGGTGACTACTTGTCTCCCTTTAAATAGGCAGACTGACTGATTATGAGTTTGGAAACACCTGTGATGTCAATTAAATGACACACCTGAGTTAATCATGTCACTCTGGTCAAATAGTTTTCAATCTTTTATAGAGTTACCATCATTTTTGTCCAGGCCTGTTTCATTAGTTTGTTTTTTTAAATAATTATGTTAATCAACAATTCAAAAGTAATGGCTGTTTTTGATTATTTAATTTTCAATAAATTTTTATTTATTGTTACTTTTGTGAGTTTCAAGTGATTTCAGTGAGAATTGTGGGTTTTTCCTTCTTTAACTGAGGGGTACCAACAATTTTGTCCACGTGTGTATGATCACTGCCAGGCTTGTTTAATCTACACGTCTCTAAATAGAACATGTCTGTCATCATGAAGTAGACTAAAGGGTGTCAAAAAGCAACACATGATGCCATGATGTTGACATTTATCAGTCTGGAAAGGGTTACAAAGCCATTGCTAGGGTTCTGGGTCTCCAGCAAACCACAGTGAGAGACGTTATCTACACAACGCTTCATGGTCATTTATCCAGTCAGGAGTATATGCAGGAGGAATGATTGATTTTAAATTAGCTGACTAAATGAAGTGGATAATGTAAGAGAGACTGATTAGAGAATGGTCTAAAGTTAGTAATCTCTGGATTAGGGTAATGAGTGATGCATAATTAAAGGATGAAAGTTGACACTTATTTCATTATTACATCAACCCAACCTGGAGCAGACAAACGAGATTGACTTTGGCCTACTTTTTGCAGCGTTGACTGTGTTGGAAACTCCATTAGCTGGAACAACTGTTGGGCCGAAAAATTCTTGATGAATTCAGACTTCCTCCTGAAGCGTCATGTAGTTGTCAGGCAATGAATTCTGCCAGGGGTTTGTCAGTAGTGCCAAGTCGAAAAGATCTAAGAAAAAAGCAGGAAGACTCTGAGCAAAACGAAAAACTATTAAGGATTAATGGAGTTAAGAGTTTAAGAATATACCCGGAACAAAAGTAGTCCTCTCATTTTAGTCTATAAACCCTCGGGGCGTGGAGACAAGTTTGGCATAGATTTTGAATGTCTTTACTCTTCTCCTTTTGTTTGGTATTAATAGAAACAAATGTTGTTTTTTATATATCAAAATATAAATGCGAACTCAATCTATCCATCTCTCATCATGACCCTTAAACATGGAATAAAAGATCAGTCATGTACATTCATTAATATATAATTTTTAGGTTACACAAATGAAAATATGACACAAATATGGTGGTGCCAAGAATACGTCATGCAGGATCTGGTAACATCTGTACCTTACGGAGTATTTAACGTGAAAGTAACAAGAAAAAGTGATTTTTAATAACATTTAATCATGAATGAGAGTAATGAATGTGATGGTGAGAATTAAATCTGAAGCTCACTGGACCATCTGGTGTCACTAGATGGCACTGTGGTTCCATGTTGGAGGACTCCCACCACGAGGCATAGAGTTATCTAGTACACGCTGTCAGTAAAACCAGGTCTTTCCACTCAATAAGCCACATTTTTGATTTTTCAGTGCAATTAGTAGAGCATAAATACACTTCAGATTCTCCTACCCACATTCTTTTATCCGTTTACAGGGCCTATGGAAGGTATTCACACTTGGAAGTTTTTCCCTTTTGTTGCTTTCCAACATTAAATCATGGTCAATGCGATTAGATAATCACTATATCTATCGATCTATCTGATCTATCTATCTATATATGTGTGTGTTCCAACGCTACTTTTATGCAGACAGAGGGAGTTATAAGAAATCAAGAAAGGGTGGGAGACCTGTGGGTTCTAGTAGCACCAACTTTTAAGGCTTGATCAACCTTCATTGCTACAGAACAGCTTTAAGTTGTTAACCCATTTCTTCTTGCCTGGAAAAAGCCTTTTGTAGAATTCTGATGTGTACACTATTTTTCAGTTTTGTGTTACCTTACCTTTAAAAAAAATCTCTGGCAGTTCACCACTTAGCTTCGTATCATTTCAAGCTATTCTTTGGACTTGAACTACTTGAATTTCAATGGAAAAGCTAGAAAAAAAATTTGAGTGTTTTAAAACTTTTGAGCGGTAGTGTCTATCTCAGTATGTTTATCTTTCTCTCTCCCACGGTGTGTCAAGGTGATAGTTCCTTTGAAAACAAAAATGAAACTTGAGTTCTAGCAACACTGCTCCTTGCATTAGGTTTGACTGTTCAATTTTTAAGATGCTTTTCCTTTTCTAAAACAGTGTCCAAGTCAGGGGCATAACATTCATTAACCAACTCAAGGACAGTGGAATTGTTGGTAAACTCAGACTTACAGTCTGAGGAACTAGTAATTTTCTCTGTTTCTTCATGAACACTGGAAATATTGGCTGCTGCAGTAGAGCCTCTATGGTGCTGGGCAGCTGACAGGTCAAAGAGCTGGATCAGATCTACCAGGAAGCTCTCTGCACATATTCACTTACAAGCAGACACTGGTGAGCAGCTTGGGTAGTGGTTTAGGAAATGGCTTGGCATCAGTTGACATTACAAATCTTTAAAAAAAAAAAAAAAAACTCTGACACCTGCATAGAACTTGCATATTTCTTAAGCACATAAAATAATCTGAACTACCTGAAGAAGTAGCTAAGAAGCTTGATGAGCCAATTACAACACACGAGATTACAGGTGATTTCATTACTGAAGAGCAATAAGAACCCAGGGCCACATGGTTAAATAAATGAGTTTTACAAATGCTTGCTGACCACCAATGCTACTAAAAGCTTTCCATTATGCAATAGAATCGAAAGCTATGGTCCCATCTTGGACAAAAGCAATGATTGTAGTAATACATGCAGACCCAACTGAGTGCCAATCCTATAGACCAGAGCTGTCAAACTCATTTTAGCCCAGGTGCCACATGTAGCCCAATTTGATCTCAATTGAGCAGTAAAATAATAGCATAATAACTGAAAAATAACATTTCCAAATTTTTCCCTCTGTTTTCGAGCAAAAAAGTGAATTCTGAAAGTGTTCACATTGAATGGACTATCAATTTTACAAAACATAATGAACAAACTGAAATTTCTTAAGAAAAACAAGTGAAATTTCAACAATATAATGCCTCAGTTTGTCATTTAAAGATCACAGAGGTCGACAAAGGCATAATCCTGACCACCACACCAAACACGCTGAAGTGGTAACTATTAAGGAAGAAGGCTAAGTGTCCCCCTGCCTTTATGCAGAAAAAATACATAAAAGTTGTGGCAGTGTAGTGGACAAATCTAAAATAGCAGCTGGCTGTATTGAAAAATTAGAGTCAGTGTCGTCTATGTAATTTTTACACTTTGCAAAGTCGTCCCACGGGCCGCACTGGACTCTCTGGCAGGGCCGGTTCTGGACCGCAGGCTTCATGTTTGACACCCCTGCTACAGACCAGTATCAAAGTCAGATGGAGGCCTTCAAGTTTCACACCTGAAATATTATTTCTGTGCCTCTGAAGCCTCTGATATCATGGATCAGAATGATACACACACAGCTCCATATGAAAAAGAATATGTTCCCAGATCTTTTGCAAACTCTTCCTCTGTTAAGGGACTAGCACTATGGACTATAACTACTCTTAATGCGTGAAGGCAAATAAAGTCGACTCTCACCCTTAGTGAGCACTGGACGTGTGAAGACCTTCATACCCAACAACTTACATTCTGGCTTTAGAAAATGGTCAAATCGTGAACTTGTTTATTTGCACCAGCTACTCGGGGGCGACTACCTCCAGTCTTTTGAGCAATTATAAAAATGACTTCAACCTTAACAGGACAGATTTCTTCAGATATTTCAGTTTCAATTCAAATGGAAAGTAACCACAAATTCTTTAGAACAGCAGTAATAACAGCTAAAATGAATGCTGGAGAGACTGTGTGACACACATCCCAAATCACACCCACCTGTTCTGATCGTATCCCAAACTGTCCATTTTTTGGAAAGAAGATGTTTTAGATGCTCTCAGACAGATTTTTCATCAAGCTATTCCACAAGACCTGGCAGTTGTAGTACTGCAATGGCCCGGTTGTTAGAATACCTAATGGCCTGGATGGGAGGGCCAGAAACACTTTTTAAACCCTTTACTCACAGCAGCTCTGAAGTGTGTAACTATCAGATGGAGGAAACCTGATCCCCTTACATGTAACACCTGGACTGAGGATGGATGGAGTTCTGCCTCGTTTCTACTGATTCAGTGGCACTCATCTCTTCAGGATACCCTCCTTTCTATTTTCATGCCTACCAGATACAGTTATCATATAAAGACGATGCTGGTTTACTGTTTATACCTGAGAGTGGATTATGTTTGTTTGTTTATTTGTTATTTTACCTTTTCTAATGTTTCTATTTATTGTTTGTTAATTTGGTTAGCTTTGTTTTCTCCTCTGTACCGTTTTGTCTTGCTTAATTTGATGTTGCTGTTCTGTTTAGCAACTGACAAAAAACGAACAAATACTTGAATTTCATTTGGGGAAAAAGGAGTGCTGGTCCTTGATATGGAGGTAGGTTTGTCCTGGCTGCTGACTGACACAAAATGTGATGTTTTTTCTTCTTTGGAGTAATCACAAAGGCACATAATGGTACCACGGTCACAGAAACACGAGTAGCATAGACCTCTGTTGATATCCAGGTGTCCCATGACTCAGGACAGTTCCATTTTATGCACATACTCAGTTTTTTTCAGTCTCAGTGCTTTTTAAAAATCAGCCTCGTGTGGGAGATTTTGGACCACCGTGTCGGGACAGCACTCTCCACCTTCGTTCTCTGTAGCTGCATCCAGGCTCAGGAACAAACTCCCCCTGACATGCACCATCACTGACCTGGAGCTTTTAAATCACAAATCAGAACTTCCTGTTTAAAATTGATTTAAACAGCATGGTGGCATTTTATTACTTTTATTTCGTTTAGATTTTGTATTTTAGAGCTGTTTTATTGCTGTTGATTTCATTGTTTTATTGCATGTTTTAGGGGCTGCATAGTGGAGTGGTGGTTAGCACCGTCACCATGCAGCTAGAAAATCCCTGTGCATGTGTGGGTTTCCTCCCACAGTCCAAAAACATGCTGAGGTTAACTGATTCTTCTAAATTTGCCCGTAGGTGGGCGTGCGAGTTTGCTTGTTTGTCCTGTTTTAAGTGAATGTATTGTTTTTAAGTTATTTACTTGTTGTTTACTGTGAAGCTCTTTGGTCACCCTTTTGGGATGTTGTAAAGGGCTAAGAAATAAAATTGGATTGATTGATCATGAAAGCAACTTTTTAAAGAATGGTGTTTCATCCCAGAGTTCCAGGAAGTTGTGGAAGATCCAGTGAAGCTGTTTCTGCCTCACACGATGGTCCAACATCTTGCTTTGTTAGTTTTGCTTTCATTTGTCATCCATCTGTCTTTTTGAAGCATTAAACTCTTACAGCAACTATTTCTGATCAGTTCATCCATAGATACTGATAGCTCCTGTTTTGACAGATTATCATACAGCGCCCTCCATAATTATTGTCAGCCCTGGTTAAGATGTGTTGAAAGCCTTAAAATAAATTAACTTTTTATTGCAGAAGCATACTCTCACACTGAAAATTGTTGAAAAATGTATTATAGGAGAAGATTAGGTGCTGTTTTGTTGGCAAAAGGGAGTTGTACAAAGTATTAACATCAGTTGTGCTAATAATTGTGGCACACATGATTTGATGTAAAAGAATTCTTTCTTAATGTGTGATTTTTTTCCCCCCCACTGAATAAATGCACTTTAATTAAAGGTTGGATTTTGCTCTTTTTTCATTGTGGTCCTATATTATTTAGAAAAAAAATGAATATATTAGATGCTAAAGAACACATCCTAACCAGGGGTGCCAGTAATTATAGAGGGCGCTGTATCTGTCCTCTTGGTGTATCATGTTCTTACCTCTTGATTATTATTCTCTCACACTGTAATCTTTTCTTATGAATAACCTATGATGTGCATCTTTATTAGGATTTTCATTTATTCTGTAATGATACATTTATATATATCTTCTATTTTCCATGCCATTATAGTGTCATATCACTTGAAACTAAAGTTGATCTCTTGATTCATTGCATCCTGTTGGCCTCACATTTAGACTGCACTGTTTAATCGTGTTCAGTTCTGCAGTAAAATATTATTCTCACTGTATTCAGTCATTACTTTGTTTTTGCTTGCATCTGACCAGAACAGTTAATTGGCAGTGATTTGATCTTTTTACTGTGTTTCACTTGTTGCTGAACTGAATTTTCTGCTACTCTTCTAGAAAGAAGAAGAAAATATAGTTTTTTACTTTGCTATCTGACAGCTGTTGTTACTAGTTTACAGAATTTGCACATTTTACATTAAAACTGATCAAATTATAACTTGAGCCTTTCTGAAAATGCGGTTTATAGCTAAAGTGTCTTGTGATGTTTAGATACACCGAGAAAATACCGTAAAGGACAACATGTTCAAACATTTCTTTGTTTTCAAAGTTTATTTACCAGTGAGCTGCAAATTTCATTTTCACAAAATCTTTCAAATGCAGGCAATGAGTCAAAGCTCATAAACAGGAAGAATCTAGAAGTGAACTGGGACAATGATGTTAGTTTTTCTTGTGTCTGAACACAAAAGCTCTATAAACTGTCGACTTTATAACACACAGCAAACATAATTATGATTTCGTGCACAGTGAACAGCTGATAAGCCCCGCCCCCAAGAACAGTATTTCCAGGAATCCCCGTTTCTGATGGATCAAGGGATTCCTGGGAAAACTGGACCCCGGGAGAGAGGAGAAGATGCAAGTAAAAGTGTTTTATTTTCAGATTGGTTCTCATTTTGTGATGAATTCTACAATTTTCAGGGGTTTTTTTCTGTCCTCTAAATATATTCTGTATTTTTCCCGAAAAAGACACCACTATGAATGGAAAAAATTATTAATGTTTGAGCAAAGGTTGAGTCTCTTCTTAAACCTACGAGATCCCTCTTAGTGTCTGCAGTGTACTCCTCTCACAGGATCCATCCTTTCTTATTTATTCTCCTCGTCTGAGGCAAATCAGACCCTGCTGACCTACTAAAGGAGACTGGATTCCTGGAAATACTGTGTCAGATTGGTATGTCCTCCGTCCCGAGCTACAGTGCTTCATCTCAGACTACCAACTGACCAGAGATGCAGCACTGCACCATGGGCCGTGAGGATGGACCAGGACAGTAACTGTAGAAGAGCACAGAAACATAGGACAGATTTAGTCATGTTAAGTGCCTCTGACTTCAGAACAGCTGGATAAAACATTTACAGGCTCTCATAATGCCATGTTCTGACAGTGTCTTCATGTGAAGAGGCACGTGTGTTAAAACACAAGAGAGTGGGAGATATGGGGGGCACAGCACAAACATTTTCACTGGGGAAGGATAAACAGGAGATGACTTGAACCCCCAGTGGATCTACATAATACTAATTTCCTGTCCGGCTACAGCTGCTCCCTTCTACCTTCTACATGCACACACTTAAATAAGCCATCTAAAACCCAGCCTACTTAATGAAAGACGGCACAGATCTGTGACACCCTGCACACACACAGAGGCTGATGAACAGACCATGCAGGCCGTTTATAACCACATGCTTTCAAGTTCTTCTCATCAAGCGAGGAGAAAACCAACAGCAGTTTTATTCAGTCTCTGTACATTTTTGTTGCTTTACTGGAGTGCAATCAAAAACACCCTGGTTTCAGAATAATGGCAGGATTAGTTTAACTCAGCAGCCTGTCAGATCCACAGGTTGTTCATGTGACATTCAAGCCTGATGAAAGAAACGTGATGTTCTCAGAGTTTAGAAAAAGGTCAAAATATATTTGAAGGGAAAATTAATTAAATTTAGTCAGAGTAGCAGTAATGGCAATAATAGTTGAAAAGAACTGTAGGAAGGAACTGTCCAAAGAAAATTAAACTTCAAGCAACACATCGATTCCTCGTTAATGATTGGTTTGTATGCTTGTTTAGGTGTGATGCATTAAAAAAGTGAAGCTTACTGCCGGCTCACTTGGTGGTAGTATGTATTTGTCGATTTTGTGATGCATTAAAAAAAACAAACAAACAAACTGAGGGATAATGTGTCACAAGATTTCTTTCTTTCTTTCTTTTTTCCTTTTCCCTCCCTCTTCCCCTCTCCTTCCCCCTTATTCTTCTTTATAAATATATATGTATTTTTTCCCTTCAAATATATTTTGTTACATTTTCTTGATCCTTGTTTTTTTTTCTTCTCCTTTCTTTTGCTCCCTCATCTCCCCCTCAATTTAACATTATCATACTATGATGTGTGTCTTCTTCCTTTTGTTGTCTGTTTGCCATGCTTCTTTTTCCTATTCTTTTATTTGCTTTTTTTGTGTGTGTGATTTATTATTATGAAATTACTGTTTAAAACACTGCCTCTGCTTAAGCCCTCCTCATTATCTCTGATGTTACTTTTATTGTTATAACCAACTAAACAACCACCAAGAAAGTACCACAAACTAGCACATATACACGTTCACCCCTACACTCCCGCACACACACAATACTCACAACTTATTGTATGTTTCAATTATGTACCCCTGTTGTCTGTTTTGTTTTTGTTTTTGTTTTTGTTTGTTTGTTTGTTTGTTGCACAATGTTTTGCATGCTTACATGTTATTAAATGTGAATTTAAAAAAATTAAAAAAAAGATCAAAATGCAGTGAAGCTGGTAGACAGACGTACAAAACATGTAATGCTGATAGAGGAAGCTAATGCTAACATCCCACCTTGTATCAAACGTTAATGTTGGAGTACTTCAAACATGAATTAAGTCTTCTAAAGGAGAACATTTCTAATGAGAAACATCCAACATGAGCATGAGGCTGATTCAAACAGATGAATTTGCTGTGGCGGTTCTGGGTCAAAGTCCTTCGAATCTGGTGAAGATGCTTGTTTTAATGGTTCCCTAAAGATACACAACTCCTCCTCTGAAAATCACTGTTTCTCATATTGTTCTAGTCATATGTACACACACACACACACACACACACATATATATATATATATGTATGTATATACACATATATACATATATACAGGTACTGGACCTTGCAGAGCACATTTATTATCACAAACACTGTGAAACCTGTGAAACAGATGGAGCTGGAGAGGGCAGCAAAACACTGCTTTGCCCTGAGTTACAGTCAACCACCAGGCTGCAGATACATCACGTATTAGCAAAAACAAACAGACACAAGGACAAAAGATACTTAAAGGAGAAACATGACCAAATTAGGGAAGAACTAGATGCTTTGGCACAGTTTTAAAACGGCTTATAGAATAGATTTATTAGTATGGAACTAATGTGTTAGACATTAATGTCACCAAAGCACCGCATCTTTATTCCTTAAATACATCATCCAGAATTAGTATATACTTGTGACTTTAGAACTTTGTTGTTGTTGTTGTTGTTGTGCTCTCAGAAGATGAAATATTGTGGAATCTAAGAAGTCTTTATGGGAATTTACATGAATTTAAATGTACACGTTATTGTTCCAGGCTAATCATGAACATTAACCTTTTCCCAACATATGTTTAGGTGCAAAACAAACAAGTTGCTCTCTCTTACCCCCAGTGAAGCTTGTTGGATGTCCATAATCCCATCTCATCTGTAATACCTTATAAAAGAGCACAACGAGTGAAGCTTATATTTCATACACTTCACAGATAAACTGGAACTGCATTGTTTTCCTTTGGTTTAGTGTTTGTTGAACCACAGCGCTTACACTCACACAGACAGATTCTGTATCACAGAATGTTCCTAACACTTGAGGAAAAGACGGACATATAAAGACGGAGGCAGAACGAGAGTCATGGTGTTTCCCAGGAATGCTCTGACTTTGCTTGGCTGGAAAATCCCAGTCTGCCCATATAAGGCCAGAGCCGCTATTTCATTTTGAGGATCATGGAAAATGGGATCGCTGTGTTGGATAAACATTCCCTCTTCCAGTCTGTGATCGCTCCTACTGATAGCCCCCCCAACCCCACCCTTCACCCCCACCTTCTCCCCCACCTTCTCCTTCCAGTTAGCTACATACATTCCCTTTTCTAGTCACAGTGGTAAGAGACTCACTTAAAAGGCAGTAGAGGGAGAGAAGACCTTTATCTCACTCTGTCCTGCTCCATCTGCTCTGGACTCAACAAGTCCATATTAAGAAAAAAGATCTCTCTCTCTCTCTCTCTCTCATATCCAGCCATGCTCTCACAGACAGATCGTGAATCCAGAGGTGGATTAGACAAGTGAATAGTGAGTGTAGCGATTTGAGTGTCTCAGAATAGATCATGTCTTGAGATCTGTCCTCAGGAATTGTTGCACGCACATAAAAAACTCCAACAAACAAACAAATCTGCCTTCTCTCCTCCTAACTTTCTCACCACAGGAAACTTCTCTCATTTCTTCCTCATTGCAATTACGGTATCAGAATCATCAACACACTCGATGTGCCTGACATTTCACCGTGCATTTTAGCAGACATTAATTAAACGTATTCCTAATGGGTTGAGTAAATGTAAAGGTATTTGATTTGAATGACTTTTTGTTTGAATTCAATGATAAGGTAAAATTCAAGCCCCATCTTCATTATCACTAATTTTATCAAGCTGCAGTTAAAACCATAGAGTTCAAGACAAGTCAAGCACAAAGCACCTCAAAACTGTGTTAGAAGTGAGTTGAGACCAAAGGAGGTTGAACATCTAACCAGCATCCAGTCTATATTCTAACAGAAAAAGTTAGAATTTTGGAGGAAGTACTTCTTCACTTTTCTTTCAGGGACTCAGATGTGAAGAGTAATATCACTTCCAGGTCTGTCTGTTCTCTCAAGTCCACTAATTTAGACAATGTACAGAAACTACTGATGAACAACTGTTCATTCACTTACCCAGCATCTCCAGCAACAGTATAAGATAGAGCCTTCTAATGATTCCCTTTTAATCATTATTAATTATGTGTTCCTTTTGACTCCTGTTCACTACATATGTGTTATTTTTAGGTAATGAGGAAATTCTAGAGATTGCTCTTTAAATTGGCTATTATAGCGAGTTACAAGCAGAAATTATTTTCTGTCTTCATTGGGGAAACTGTCACAGCCTGTCACATGCTTATTTATATTTCCGAGCAAAAAGCGGTCCCACTATGTTTGATGATGATTATCCCACGATCCAACAGTGACCTGGGCCAAAAACACAACCAAAGACGGTAAATGAACTGCAATAATGTAGCACTTTTCTAACATACTCAGTGAGTGCTCGTCTTCATGTGGGGAGGCTGTGGATCAAACCACCAAATTCACTGAACAACCACCGAAGCTAAAGCCACCTGTTGAATAACACGCCTTAAAAATAAGAACTACTAAGAGAAATCAGTCCATACAAAATGAACCAGTAGAACTGCTTGCTGTCATACTTTGTCACAGAACAAGTTTGAGTAGTTCCTGTCATTTGTAGGTAGATATCCAGAGTCAAGCGCCCGGTTTGTCAGAGTTGAAAGGAGACCTGGAACAAATCAGGAGCTTATCATGTTAGAGCAGTGGTGATCTTCTGTAAAAGGTGCAAAATATGTAATATGTAACAGATTTGTATGTAACAGTATATGTATGTGTAACAACGTATATGTAAATAAGTGAAATTTTGCTCAGGGAGATAATTGAGCTGCACAATGCTATAGCAGAAAAATCAAACACATCATAATCTTCATGATGCTTTCTAATATTTCTTCATAACACCGTTAAAATTGCTTTAGTTTAGAAAAATAAAGTCCACTCAGTACAATCCAGAACACATAAGTGTCATTCTATATAAATGTCTGGATGTGTTGTCACAAAATTAAAATAGTAATAACACAAAATAATCAATAAAACTGATGTGAATTAGAACATTAACTGGAACGACTTGTCACAAGTTAGACTATTTTTTTTCCTCAATCACAAGAGAAAACATGTATCTGTGTGTGTGCGTGTGCGTGTGTGTGTGTGTGTGTGTGTGTGTGTGTGTGTGTGTGTGTGTGTGTGTGTGTGTGTGTGTGAGTGAGTGTTTAGACAGATTGTGATAACAGTCAGAGCCATCTCTCCCAAACCTTGCCTAATATGGTCTTCTTTCTCTTTCCCTTGGCTTTGGAAGTCAAATACGGGAAGCTGTCTCTCCATTTACTCCATATATCTGTCACACTAAAGTTCTCTTGTACTCGCTCTCTCTCATTCTCTCTCTCTCTCTCTCTCTTAAACACACACACTCATGCTCTTGTGTATTTTTTTAATGGAAGGCTCTGGGACAGTCTCACATTTATGCAGGCATCAAAAAGCTAAACATAGTCAAATGTACTACTTAAGTGATTTAACAGATACTGTGACACTGTAACACTGTGACAGTAGAGCCAGCAAAAGGAGAAAAAAAAAGAAAAAGAGAAAAAACTGAGATAGATCAAGTGGCACATGAATGTCATCATAAAATTAACAAAAATGACCAAACTGAGCTGCACACCGAGAGAAACACTGGAGCCGGGTGCAGTGAAGACTTAAAGTCTGCTGTCAAGTGGTTCTGAAAACAGTTTGAAGGCTTTCAGTAAGAACCAAAGACACCAGGGGTGAGAATAAATAGTGCAAAAAGTGACCTGAGACTGTTGTAACCATCTAAAAGCAACAGTTCCCTACCAGCTGGAAGCCAAAATGACCCATGCTTGGAATCTCTGAGGAACCTAAAAGTAAGAAAAATCTGTGTCAAAAGCTCAGAAGAAGTAGGAGAAAAACAATCAAATACTTTTGTTACTAAAAAGTAAAAGTGTACGAGGGAAAGGAAAAAAAGACTTGCTGTTTTGTAGTAACTTCAAACAGTCGATACGATTTCATTTTAAAGAACTAAAAGTGTGAACGACTGAACTGCTGGTTAGGGTGTTTCATTGATGACAGCAAACACCAGACCTATACTGAATTGCAGGAATACACACTACATGTATGAGCTACACAATCACTGTAGGTTATCTAAACTAAAATGTGGATAACAGCTGCCTCCACACTGATCTTAAAATATGTACAGTATAGGAAGCTAGTGCAGAGAAAATCAAAGAAAAGGTTAGGCTTTGAACATCATCGATGCTGGAGCTTTTTTTTATCATGAGGTCTTAGCTGAACAAACTTAGGGCAATAGTTTAATTTCACATTATCTCAATAAAAACATAAACTCAGCAGATCCAGCGTTCACTGAGATGGTTTAGCAAACTCAAAACCAGATTTTTATTCTTCAAATTCCCAAGCAATAAGAAAACAAATGTAGATTAAATGCATTTCATAGAACCCGAATTAGAGGAAATTTAAAGACAGTTTAACCCACACAGTAAGTGCTATTAGCAGATGTAAGCAGACTGATGAAGCTGGAGTGTTGGACTGTGTGCACGCTGTAAACCAGCTCTTCCTACAGCGTCTGCACTGAAACCAGGAAACTTTAGAAATGTCTGTGATGCAAAGAAGACACAAAAACTAAAAGCACAGAAAATGCAAGAGTCCTGTCTTACTGTTCAGAAGCACACAAAATGCTTTAGAAAGCTTGCGTGGGTTGAGGAAAAGCTGGTGACATGTGCACCTCTCACATGTCTTCTACAGCCCTGGTCCACAGAGCCTACCATCCCCCTCCTCTTCCATGTGAACATGACCCTGGGAATCACAGCTTCTGGTCCCACTGGGGAGCTGCTGTGAGGATGTATGTGAGAGTGTGCATGTAGGGGGTTATGTGAACGTCCTCCTAATATAGTGCCCTTAAGAATTTTGACTGCTTAGTAAATAAATATGGCATTTCCTCTCCTCCTCTCTCTGTACACGTTCTCATGTCCATCCCAGAGAGCTGCTCCTCTGTTGTTTGAATGATCAGAAGGCCGTGCTGAAATAAAAGACTTTGATTTAATATAAGAAAGTTGAACCTGTTTTTTTAAATTAGTAAACCAATTTGTAGTTAAAACTGTTAGTATGGCGTTGATAAGGGGATTTTTGTTTTTCTTTTTGAGCATCAAAAAGTCTTCAGTAAAAGTTCATCCAAATGTTTTAAATGATCTGTTGTTAAGGTCAGTAAATCTACAGATGAAAATGCTAAAAAGTATGTCATTGGTGGAATTTTGTGGAATTTATGGCCCTCAGTTTGGAGCTATTAATCATGTATGTTTTTTTTTGTTTGTTTGTTTTGCATTGTTTTTGTTTCAAGCAGAATCTAAAGAAAAGCTGTGCTAGGGATGAAACAGTTCACCTCCAGACAGTCTGCGTATTTATAGTATATAGCACTGGTGGGTCTCTGCTGGTTTAAAGCCCTTAAGTTCAGAAGACTCAAAGGAAGTCATGCAGTTATCTATGTGTAAATATTTAGCAGTATTCATTGATTATTATCCTTATACTACATATTATCATGGTGTTCAGTTTGTCCAATCCTTTGGGCTCTTGACATTTTAGAAAATATGTTTCTTTTTTTTCCTCTGTTGTAAAGCATAAAAAAATTTCACACTCCTCAAAGATGTACAAAGCTCTGTACAGTTACATGTTGTCATCATCACCTCATGCTCTGATGGTTTACAGCAGCGGCCACATTTGTTGGAGCCTGTGATTATTACATTTAATGTGGGAAGTGCCTTTCATTGTAACATCTGACTACATTATACTGATTTTTCAACTGAATCCACATAAACATCATGTTCCTGCCTGGATCATGGAGAAACAGAAAGGTTCAAAGCAAATTTGCTTAGAATAATGACCAGAAAAAACAGTGTGATTTATAGCAGTAATGCTCTGTTCCTTGAAGAACCATTGCTGTGATCATACCTTATTCCCTGCTGCAGGTCAGCTGAGTTGTTCTCCGTTGCTTGTCATCTCCGCTGGCTTGTAACGTGGTTTCTGCTGGGTTGTACAGTAGAGCTGCTGGTGGTGGAGGAAGAGCAGTTCTGGCATCCTGCTGAAGTTCCCTAGAACGCTCCTTCAAAGCTTCAGTAATGTGCACAGAAAACAGAAGATCAAGTCAGAATAAAGTGGAATTGCTCATCAGTGTGGGACACTCTCGACTGTGTGCCGGTTCTCTCTTATGGATGGACTGCCAAGCCATGCATTCCACTGTTACCTTGTATGGTCACTGGAGGGTGGGCCTTCCAGCAGGGAATGCCCCCTGTAGACTGGTTGGCTGATGTTAGTGGAACCAAGAGGCCTAAATTAATAGAACTGTAGAGACTGACTGGGCAAGATGGAGAGACAGTAGATAGGAGTGGGATAAACAGAGAAGAGAATGAAATGAGAAACTAGAGGGAGTGAGATGGGAAGAAAGTGATAGAGTGAAGAGTGAAAGGAGACAGCAGCTAAGAAACAAGGAGAATGTGAAGAGAGAAAGAGGTGCAAAGGAAGAAAGGAGAAGAAGGGAAAATAGAGAAAGAGAAAGAAAGAATGAGGAATGTGTGTTAAGGGGGTGTATTTTGTCAGTGAATGAAAAAAGGGCATTTGACAATTTTCATATTTCTTCTAAATTTGGGCTTTTTCTGCAACAGGCAGCTGACTGGACAGCAAACTAAAACACCATGTGGAACCTATTACACTGCTGACAGAGGGATAGACAGAAGCTGGGAGAAGGGGTAGAAGGGCATAGTGAGACAGAAACAAAGTGAGGGAGGGAGGGAGAGAGAGAGAGCAAGAGCAGGAGAAAAGGAGCTATTTTGAGTAACATTGTTTGCTTCCTGTCACAGATACATGCAAACATACATATTCAGTCACAGCAGCCATTCTCAGGCATGGGTTTGACATGAAATGATGAATATGAGACAAGACCAGCATTTGATGCAGCTGTATAATTTCATTTAGCACACACTTTTATCCACCTGAGAGAAGAGAGAACACCAGCAAGGATCTAGTCAGGAGGAAACAACCTGGATAAGAGCCAGAAAACAAGTTTAAGTGTGACAATAGGACTGTAGTGTCTACAGGAAATGCAGACGTAATGGATTTTATTTTTTGCACTCTGTAAAGTGCAAAGGTGTTCAGTAAAGAACAGGTTTAGTCTTTTCTTAAAGACTGACAGAGACTCTGCACATCAAATAAAGTGTGGTAACTCATTCCACCATCGGAGAACCACAATAGAGTCTAGCTATCCATCAGCCCTGTTGTGGTGGTTGGATCAGGTGCTTCTTGTTGGTCAAGCGTAGTGAGCAGAAAGGAGTGTAGAGCTGGATGAGAGAGTTCGGGTAGGAGGGAGCTGTTTTCATTGTAGTTTTGAATACAAGTGTCAGAATTTTGAATTTTATGCAGGCAGCAGCTGGAATCCAGTGAAACGATCTATACAGTGGGGTGACGTGCTGCTTTTGGCTGCTTGAAAACCAGACGTTCTGCTGTGTTCTGGATCATCTCAAAAGGTTTGACTGTGCATGAGGGGAGGCCTTCCAGTGAGGAGTTACAGTACTCAGTCCATGATACTACGAGAGCCTGGATCAGGAGTTTAGCTGCATGTTCAGTTAGGAAGGGTCTGATCCACCAAGCAACAGAGGCCACAACAGCCCTAACATTTGTGTTAGCACCTATTGTTTGAACCCAGGAGCACATTTTTATTGTGAGCAAAAGTATGTGAACATGTGACTGACAGGTGTCTTTAGTTACATCAATTATTCATACAATAAATAGTGCCTAGTGTCTACGTTCAGTTTCATATTTGGGTTTTGCAGTGCAGACTGCATCTATAGTTATAGGTGTAACCAAAATGAAGACCAGAGAGCTGTCTATGGGTGAAAAACAAGAGACTCTGAAGCTGAGAGAAGATTTAAAATCAATCAGTCATTGAACAAACATTGGCCATAATCAGTAGAACCATTTGGAATGTACTCAAGAAAAAAGAAACCACTGGTGTATTATGGAACAGATGTTGAACAGGATATCTGTTCCGTAATACAGATGTCCTGAAAACAGCAGCAGTTGATGACAGAAACATTGTGAGAGCTGTAAAGAAAGAACCTGAAACAACTGTTGATCAGTGATCAGCAACAACCTCCAGAGGGCAGGAGTGAAGGAATCACAGTCTACTGTTCACAGAAGACTTCATGAAGTACAGAGGCTACAGGAGAAGATCAAACCCATCATGAGCAAGAAGAGCAGGAAGGCCAGGCTGGAATTCTCCAAAAAGTACAGAGAT